>NC_042970.1:41445868-41525868 GCF_901001165.1 Salmo trutta | reverse complement strand
GCCAGTTTGCTCTGTTCTGTTAAGGGAGTAGTACAGAGCGTAGTACGAGATCTTCAGTTTCTTGGCAATTTCTCGCATGGAATAGCCTTCATTTCTCAGAACAAGAATAGGCTGACGACTTTCAGAAGAAAGTTCTTTGTTTCTGGACATTTTGTTCCTGTAATTGAACCCACAAATGCTGATGCTCCAGATACTCAACTAGTCCAAAGAAGGCCAGTTTTATTGCTTCTTTAATTAGAATAACACATTTCAGCTGTGCTAACATAATTGCAAAAGGGCTTTCTAATGATCAATTAGCCTTTTAAAATGATAAACTTGGATTAGCTAACACAACGTGCCATTGGAGCACAGGAGTGATGGTTGCTGATAATGGGCCTCCATATGCCTATGTAGATATTCCATTAACCTGTTGAGGACAGACGTTCCACTAGCGGAACCCCGTTCCGCCAGCGGGACACCTAGCCAACAGCCAATGGAATAGCAGGGCGCGGAATACAAAACATAAAAAATCTCATAATTCAATTTTCTCAAACATACGACTATTTTACACCATTTTAAAGATACACTTCCCCTTAATGCAACCACATTGTCCGATTTCAAAAAGGCCTTACAGCGAAAGCAAAACATTAGATTATGTTAGCACACCACCTGAACCAGAAAAGCCCCACAGCCATTTTCCTAGCAAGGGGAGGCGTCACAAAAAATACAGCTAAGATTAAGCACTAACCTTTGACGATCTTCATCAGATGACACTCATAGGACATCATGTTACACAATACATGTATGTTTTGTTCGATCAAGTTCATATTTATATCCAAAAACAGCATTTTACATTGGCGCGTGATGTTCAGAAAATGTTTGCCTCCCAAAACTTCCAGTGAATGTGCACATTAATTTACAGAAATACTCATCATAAATGTTGACAAAATATATAACAATTATTTAAAGAATTATAGATATACTACTCCTTAACCTGTCTGGGCTAGGGGGCAGTATTTTCACAGCCGGATGAAAAACGTACCCAATTTAAACAGGTTACTACTCTGGCCCAGAAACTAGAATATGCATATTATTAGTAGTAAAAACCGGAGAAAATTCCAAGCAGGAAGTGGAAAGTCTGAGAATTGTAGTTCTTCTTTTGATTCTCTATCGAAAATACAGTGTCTGTGGGGGATGTTGCACTTCCTAAGGCTTCCATTGGCTGTCTAAAGCCTTCAGAAGGTGGTTTGAGCATTTTTCTGTCACTGGGCAGATAATAGGAGCTCAGTTTCTGAGTGGACTGCCTGGCAACAAAGGGATTGGATATGCTCGGTCCCGCGAGCGCGCCCCTCCTTCTTTTTCTTCTTGAATGAATATGCTATTGTCCGGTTGGAATATTATTGCAATTTTACGTTAAAAATACAATAAAGATTGATTTTAAAGAACAAAACGGAGGTATTTGTACATAAATATGGATTATTTCGAACAAAAACAACATTGTTCAATATTCTGAGTACAGAACTCAGCCATCAATGCAAGCTATACAGCTACCCGTCAAGTCATGGCATCAATAAAACTCTAAATTAGTGTTATAAATCTTTCCTTACCTTTGCTGATCTTCGGCAGAATGCACTCACAGGACTCCCACAAGAAATGTTCATTTGTTCGATAAATTCCATAATTTATGTCCAAATACCTCCGTTTTGTTGGCGCGTCCAGAACACTATTCCAAAGGCACGATGCGGGAGCGCAATTCAATAGACGAAAAGCTCAAAAGTTCCATTACCGTTTGTAGAAACATGTCAAACAATGTTTACAATCAATCCTTAGGGTGTTTTTAACATAAAAAGTCGATAATATTCCAACCGGACAGTAGCGTATTCATTACAGAAGAAAAATAAAAAATGCTAGCCATGCGTGAACGCACATGAAGTAACTACATGACCTCTGACAGTCCACTGCTTGAACCGGCTGTTATTCCCTCAAAATTCACCGTAGAAGCCTCAAACAACTTTCCAAAGACGGTTGACATCTAGTGGAAGCCTTAGGAAGTGCACAATGACCCCACAGACACTGTAGTTTCAATAGGCAATGGTTTGAAAGACTACAAGTGTCAGATCTCCCACTTCCTGGTTGGGTTTTAGAAACTTCAGAGTGTTTTCTATCCAAATCTACTAATAATATGCAAAAATTTGACTCTGGGCCCGAGTATTAGGCAGTTTACTCTGGGCACGCTTTTCATCCGGCCGTGAAAATACTGCCCCCATTTGCAAAACAAATGCCTTGCGATTTATCAAAATCATCATAGTTTTATTCAGCCAGGTAGGCAGGCCTACTTTGCAGTCAATGTTTAATTGGGAAAGGTTTTTTGGGAAAGCCTTCAGAAATGTTCATTCAAACATCATATTATGACTGACTTGCGCATCGCAAAGATTCAACCAAGACTTCGGACTAGCCTAACATTTTTGAATACCTGGTCTGCATACGCATGTTGCATATCCATTGTTGTTTGAATACATCTTGATAATACATTTAAAAAATTACAGTAACAACAAAAAAATCACTGGCACCCTAGCGACCAATTAAAAATTGTTGTCACACTGCCAAATCAAAAGGTAGCAGTTTTAAGCCCTGCTCTGTCCCCCTCCGGCCGTCACTTTCTCTCTCTCCCCCCCTCTCTCTCTCCCCCTTCGTCGCTCTCTCTCGCGCTCCCCTTTGTCTCTCTCTCTCTCTTTCTCACACACCTCCTACCAGTACCTCTGATGTGTGTATATCTGTACATGCTTCCCGACAGACAGCTCTGTGGTGTGACAGTGTAGAACGTGACACAGGAAGAGAAGAGGCTCAATATAGGCTCACTGAGTCACCTAAAGGGAAAAACACACTCTGGCAGCACAGAGTCTTGCCTGTGCCTCACTGAAAACAGTGTTGACTGTTATGGAGCGTTCACAGAAAGCAAATGGCTCTCATTTTACCTGTCTGGATCATACATAGAGAAAGGACACTATGAAATATAGGCCTAGATAATCTCACAGACTATGTAAACATAAAAATGACGCAGGATTTTAGTTCTGGGTTAACCAAAATTAAGGCCTAGATAATGATATCACAGAGACATAGTGTTATCACAGGCATTCAGTAGGTGTTGTCATATTAGACAAATAAGAGCTTCATAACATGTCGGTGTCTTAACTGAAATATGCTGTATTACTGTGCATTAAATCAGTAGTAAAATCATAAAAAAATATTATTGGGAATGGGTGTAATAGTAAACATTACTTTTACTAGGTGAAAAATGATAAATGATGGGTCACGTAAATGAGGCCTGATCAGAGAAGCCATCAGAATCTTGTTTAGAGCGTCTCCGCATACAGTTCTCCTTTAGAATAATAGGCTCAGTATTACTTTAGATAATGGGCTCAGGCAAACATCAGTGCTCCCTTCAGCTCGTCAACAACCAAGCAGCTAATTAGTGTACAAAGAACTAATTACTATAACCTGGCTCTCCCTCTCCCTGGGAGCACACGTACTGCAACCTGCCATGTACCTCACTCAGAGCCAAGTCTAGAGCTCTTTCAGGATTGTATTAATTTGGCATCCTACGAAAGAAAACAGACTTAAACAGGAAGGGACTACATTAACTTGTCCAATAAGAAACACTCCTCTTAATTTGCTATCAAATCAAAGTGCTTCACAGAAGAAAAAAAACTGAATAAAAACAATGAAAATAAAAACTTAAATATTTACTACACTACAAACATAAGAGGATAAAATACAAAATAATAACAATAAAAACTGAGCGACTAAAAAGTACCCTTAGGAAAAGCAAAGCTAAAAAGGCGTGTTTTAAGATCTCTTTTTCTCTTTTAAATATGTCCACCCTCAGGTTTCGGCCCCCCTCAGGTTCTCTGGTAAGCTATTCCAGATGGTGGGGGGAAAATAACTAAAGGTTGCCTCTCCAAGCCTCTTGATCCTAGGTTTTGGGATAGTTAAAAGGCCAGTGCCAGAGGACCTGAGGGACCTACTGTGTACATAACTTAAAAGCATGTCTGACATGTATTGGAGTGCCGAATCACGGATTGATTTAAAAACCAATAGAAATCATTTTAAGATTATTCTAACTCACAGGCAGCCAGTGCAGAGACCATAACACCGGTGTAATGTGTGCTCTCCGTCTGGTCTTGGTCAGTACCCATGCTGCAGCATTCTGTATGTTTTGCAGTTGACCAATGGCTTTCTTCGGTAGACCAGACAGGAGAGCATTACAGTAGTCAAGCCTGCTTGTAATAAAACCATAAATGTATCAGTATCAGCCTGAGAGAGAAAAGGCCACACCTTGGCAATGTTCCTCACGTGGTAAAAAGCAATTTCGAAATTGAGTTCAGATTCTAAAATAACACCTAGGTGTTTTATCTTTATTGACCGTGAATTAAAATGTGTGGCCAGATTCTCTCTCTCTGTGCTTTGGCTCCAACAATAAGTACCTCAGTCTTGTCTTGATTTAGCTGGAAGGAAGTTGTGAACCATCCAAGTTTATAAATCACTAATACAGTCTAATAATTTATCAGTGGAGCTAGTCCTTTGGTGAGACAGAAATGAAAGTTGTGTATCGTCTGCGTAGCAGTGAAAATCAAATCAAATTGTATTTGTCACATGCGCCGAATACAGCAGGTGTAGACCTTACAGTGAAATGCTCACTTACAAGCCCTTAACCAACAATGCTTTAAGGAGTTAAGAAAAAAAAGTGTTTAGTAAAAAATAGATAAAAATGCTGTGTTTCTGATAACGTTGCCAAGGGGTAACATATATAAACTGAACAGTACAGGACCCAAAATCGAACTTTGTGGAATGCCACATATGTATTTTCTCTGAGTTATGTCCACCAAGGGTGACAAAAAACTCTCGACCGGTTAAAAACTGGATTGGAGAGGTCAACCTACCTCTCCAGAAGGACAACATAGTCAACAGTGTCGAATGCAGCACTTAAATCCAAGAGTACAAGGACAGAGAGCTGTTTGGCATCTGTGTTAGCTCTAAGATCATTTTCCACTTTAACTAAGGCTGTCTATGTGCTGTGGTGGACACAACAACCAGATTGGAATATTTCAAAAGTACATTTGGCACTTAAAAAAATAATTTAGCTGTTTGAAAACCAATTTCTCCAGAATTTTGCTTAAGTATGGAAGGTTGGAGATTGTCCGAAAATTGCTAAGAGCTTCAGAATCTAGATTATGTTTCTTCAGAAGGGGTTTCACCATAGCAGTTTTTAGTGCAGTGATGAAAGTGCCTGTGAACAGGGAGTGATTCACTTCAGATACGCAATTAAAAACCTTTTTTGAAGAAGGTGGTGGGGATAGGATCTAGAAGGCTTAAATTGTGGTATCACTTTCCTGAGCATGTCTGTGCCAACCAGGGAAAATAAATCCATAGTGCCTTTGCGTGGTAGGCTAAAGCACAAATCAAAATTCTCATCAGGTCTTGCTTGACTGATAACCAGCCTAATGTTTGTTATCTTATCTCTGAAATATGCAGCAAACTCGTCACATTTAAAGGTGAAGGAAAGTTCACATAGGTTTACGGGGGTAGGATTTATCAGGCCATCAATGGTCAAGAAGAGCACTCTGATTATTCTGATTATTAGTGATGAAGTTAGAAAAATGCCTTGTTATATTGCCAAGTTGCTCTCTAAGAATATCATAATGAACCCTCAACTTTGACTTTATCCACTTCTGCTCTGTCTTTCTGCAATTTCTCTATTCATTGATCCGTTTCCTCACTCAACCAATGGGCTCTCCTTGTTTGGATGTGGGCTTTTTCAACTTTACTGGAGCTACGGCATCAATGGTTGCCCTTAATTTGCTATTAAAGTTATCAACTAAATCATCACAAGTAGAAGGCAGCATAGGTGATGGAATATTGTTGAAACACTCAATAAAATATGTAGCAAACTCAGAGTTAAGATAGTGTTTCTTAATAATGTGTTCAGTATTACCCTGTGCTATGGGCAACATGGTAGTAAAAAATACAGTGGTGATCAGATAAAGCAACATCAACAATAGAGGATATGTCAATAGAAAGCCCCTTGGTAATAAACAGGTCCAGATTACGGCCGCGGGTTATGGGTGGGCCAAGCAACATGTTGGATAAAATCCATAGAGTTCAAAAGATTCATACATTCATTGGCCTTTGTCAACGTGAATATTATTTGATCATAGTTCTCAAAAACAATAGTTCAGATAAATCAGTAAAGAAAGAGGGGCAGTGCTTCGGTGGCCGAAACAGGGTTATAGCCAGCACTGGTGGCTGACATTTAAAAACAGTATAGCATGATGCTAAAAAGACCCCAAAGTCGCCAAATGAAATGTCCTTACAGCTGAGAGCATTAGTAAAATTAGAGGCTGTCCCCCCACCCTTTTTCCATTTTCTGATAGAGTATGAAAAGCTGTAGTCTAGGGGGGGGGGCACTCTGCCCCTTGGGCAACTTCCTCGAAATCACCAATGGAATAGCAACCTAATTATTAATGTTACGACCACGTTTTCTGACAAACGCCACTCTATCAGAATAGTAAGAGATTACAGTTTGTATGAACTCAGAGCCAGAGATAAAGGAACATACATTAGGTTACTCACAATAACCATAGTGCCATTTCTATAGGAGTTGATATGGTTTCCATTTCCTCTGTTACTTATTCTGACAGGGAAACTGTAGCACAACCAGACCCTATCTGCCAGTCTCTAAAACAGTTTTTGATGTTGCTGGAAACAATCCTGGAACCACTGCAGTTAGGGTGAATCCTGTCTCTTTTAAAAAGTGCTGGTTGCTCCCACAGCAAATCAAAGTTTCTTCAGGTGCTCGTTTAGGGGAAAGTGTTGGCTGAAACATTCCGCACCCCTTCGGTAGCACGGGAGGGGGCCAGAGATAATTACTATCTTCCCTATGCTAGAGAAGGTGTTAAAATGTTTGTAGTCCTCCTGCAGTTCCTCAGATCGCCTACAACGAAGGTTGTTAAATCCTACGTGAGTGACGATGGTGTCAATATTGGAGTAGTTGGCCAGAACCAAGGGCAGGAGGGAGTGTCATGTCATGGATACGGGCGCCTTGGTGACAGTGGACCTTGGTCGGTCTACAGATTGTAGGCAGGCCAAAATCTCTCACAATGATGGTGGTTGTGATGGAATCCAGCGAGATGCTGAAATGTGGTGGCCGTGCGAGAGGGTACCACTGGGCGGCCGCCGGCTGTTGCTATACACCCAGGATCTGTGCTGACTCCCGGGGCTAGTAGGTCCGTCTCAAGCAGGGCAAAGCTGCTTAATAGTTGGATCGGATCTTCTCGGATAGATTTCCTTCCTGATCTCCTACGCCTTGCAAGTGTCCAGTGTCCAGCAGCTAACAGCTACCTAACAGCTATGATTAAACACAATTTAATGAAAACAACTTGAGTGTGGACAGCACACTGTTCTGTCGCGCTCTCTGTTGTATTGATTATGGCACTGCAAAGTGCCCTAATGAATACAACCCTGTTCAACTAGCGCTCAACAAGGTAAGCAGTCTGGGAAATGTAGCCTGGGGGACGTCCAGCCAAAGTCAACCCAGGACATCTCTCCTTTTCATCAGAAAAGTTATAGCGTAAACCCAGATGACTTACCTCTGACAAACCGGGAAAAAGAGTGAGACTTAGAAGGTGAAGTAAAATATTAGAAGAAAGAAAATATGTTTATGAAAGGGAATCTCTTCACTACTTGTGACAGCTTAATTAACCTTCTCTGTGCGAGTCTGTGATCTTCTATTCTGAAAGCCCTGCACCTTCAAAGGGAGGCGGAGCAAGAGTCTTTTATTGGCCTGCCGCTTCGGATGAGAAGTCAATCATCATTGGACCATAGATATACAGCAAGCACAACTAACAGAACCTCAGTTCAGTGAGCTTCAAAGGCTAGCAAGCAAAGGAATAAGGGATATCTGATGGATAACAGTGATTGACTTCCGCCAGGACTCATAAAAAGAGATAGGCAAATAAATTATCCTTTTATAATATTATTATTATTATGAATAATAATAATGGAATTTAATGCGCCTTTCAAAAAAAACAAGGACACTGTACAGCAAAGCGTATTCATGGTTAAACGTTTCGTCACAATATTGTTTTGAGCATTCATTTTAGGACTGATTCCCAGTTCTACTCGATGCATTGTCAATGAGCACTCAAAAGTGCATTAAAGTGGCTTGGAAATACAATGACATATCAAATGGAAGCAAATAATGAATGTATTTCCAGGCCACTATAATGTAATTTAGGCGAAAGAGTCATTAGCCTATGTTCAAAACGACTTGACTTATCACGAGTTTTGGGCAACACAGGGCGGCTTGAGAACGTTCATAACAATGGCATGACACGACGGAGGTGCAACCTATGAATAAAAAACAAAAAAACAAGAATAAGACTAAATTAATAAAAGCTACAGTACATAGCTCATGCTCTATGCTTAGCATACAACAGGTTAACCAATAACCTTATTGGAAGTAATTCTGGACAAGACCCTCTGTCAGAAATGACTAAAATTTCAACTGCATTTTCTTTCTTTTCTCTGAGAAAACAGGACAGACAGAGCAGTCAAAATGAAAATGTGTAGAGATTTCACAGATAACTTTCTGGGATGACTCTGAGCAGAGAATTCTTAGACAGAAACATGGGTGCATGCCAGCCTAACATCCCCCTGTCATCACAAACAGCAAACTCACGCAGAGTGAAGGGTTTACAGAGGTCTGAAGCTACAGCGTACACTCCCTTCGCAATAGGAAGGGTATTTGGCCTTGTCAGTTCAGCAATGACATGTTATTTCTTTACAAAACAACCTTGGTATAACCTCTTCCGCTAGTTTTTACGTTTGAATTCATACAATAGATGCCCATGGAACTTAATTCAATATTGAGGGACGGAGAAATAAGGCTGTGGAATAGCAACTTAACCTATACACAACCTGAATGTTTACACAACTGAAGCTGAGGCAACCACAAAGCAATCTATAGAATTCATGAGCACATCTATTTTTAATGAAGAAACTTGTATATGCTTGTCAATAATACATATCTTGTCCTACTTTTCCCACCAGGATAGAACTGACTAACAGGAGGAAGTGTCTTCAATGTATTCTTTTTGCATGATGTTGTGTGGACTTTGCGTGCAAGTCTGTGGTACCTCTCCCTCACACCTCCTGTTCTCGATGAATCACCTGAGTCCGACTGAGCTAGCCGAGCGAGAGGAGAGAGTGAGAAGTGGGAACACAATTTGGAGAAGATGGAAGTGAATGTATTATTCATTAGAAACCGATTCAGCCTCAATCGTGAGGATGATTTAGTGTAGGGTAGAATAATGTGGTGTAGTTGGACTGTAGTTGTCTGCCATGACACTTATCTCCCTCTCTATAAAAGGAGTACTTTTTTTGCCCAACCTCCACCCCCTCTTTGGAGGACAACTACGATGGCCCTTAGCACTCTACTAAAACATAGCAGGTTTTGACATCATGGGGGTGGACGGTGTGAAAACTAAGGGCAAGGTAATATGAAAATGCAAGGTAATATCTGACTAGAGTTAAAGTACCATACAGTTACTTTTCAGTTCCTTTTGAAAATCCAACTTGGGAGAAAATGGGTTTCGGTTTCCTAAGGTGCAATTGAATCTCTTCCGAGCAGAGGAGTAAAATATGGTCCCAGTCATCGTTGCTGTTGTGTTCAGCTTGTTTCTACGCGTGTTATTTACACATTTAATAAGGCACCAGCTAACAAAACTGGGTCGGCAAATTGGGTCTCATTCATAGAAAGTGAAAAATGTATCTCTTAATAAAGTGTGTTTGCCTCAACATGTCATATTTCACACAACAGGAAGATATACTGTGCACCCCAGCATATATCTGACAGCACAGGGTAGATTGAGTAGAAACATCATATCACCCATTTTCACAATTTTTGGTTGTGAGGGACTGAATAAGATTATGGGCAGGGGGACCTGATTCTAGATCAGTCAGACTCCTAAGCAGCCACCTTTTGCACCAGCATTCCAAGAAGTGTTATTGGTTGTTCTACACATCATGAACTACGTGAACCGATGGTTGAATCCATCACGCACACAAGACGAATTATGAATATGTGTTTGCAAAGTGTTGTTTTGAATCGAGTTCTTCTTAAATGTGTTATTTTGGTTTTATGCCCTCCTCGTCCTCTCAGAGACTCACCCAATGACCCGACGGCTTTGTTGGGTAAGCAGCTCAATTAAAGGCTTGCATAACCGGAGGCTTGTTATTTTAGATTTCCGCATTGACCGATGCGATAAGACAAGAGGTTGCTTAATTGATTCTCCCCTTTCAGCTCAAATTAAAGCCATAGCATTAGCTTTTCCAGCCTGTTTCCTGGTGGGTGGGTGGGTGGGTGTGTGTGTGTGTGTGTGTGTGTGTGTGTGTGTGTGTGTGTGTGTGTGTGTGTGTGTGTGTGTGTGTGTATAATGGTTCAACCATCAGTTCACGTAGTTCATGATGTGTAGAACAACCAATAGCACTTCTTGGAATGTTGGTGCAAAAGGTGGCTGCTTAGGAGTCTGACTGCTCAGAAGCAGAGCCGTTTGTGTGGCTAATATACTTTCAAGTGCAACACCCACTTGAACATAACCAATACATTATGTCTTTGCAGTATATAATCAACAATTAGATCTCAAGGAGTCAATAACAGCTAAATAAGTGCTCTGTCTTGAACAAGGTTGACCTGACAGAACAGGGTCAGCTTCATAAAAGAAATAGTGTGCATCCAAAATGACACCCTTTTTCCTAAATAGTGCACTATTATTGACCAGAGCCATATTTTCCCTGGTCAAAAATAAGGCACTATAAAGGGAATAGGGTGCCATTTCGGAAGAAGCCTTGAGACAGCAGTATGAAGAGATTTTTACTTCTAGCTGAGACTTAATTATACACTCTCTGGCATGTCACTGCAATCTAATGACCAATTAGTCAGAGTCTAGTTCAGTACATCAGGAAGGGGTAAGGAGAGGAAGGAGGGGGGGAACAACCCAAACCACTTTATATCTCCTGTCTCATCTCCAAAGCAACCCAATGTGATGATGACAAACCCATACTATGTGGGTGAAGGGGGCAGTCTCTACATGGGCTTGACATGGGCAATATGTTGGCAGTCTTTTAAAGCTGGAATCCAAGGGCCTCCCGAGTGGCGCAGCGGTCTAAGGCAATGCATCACAGTGCTAGAGGCGTCACTACAGACCCGGGTTCAATCCCGGACTGTATCACAATCGGCCGTGATCAGTAGTCCCATAAAGTGGCGCAGCGTCGCCCGGGTTAGGCTGGGGGTGCTTTACTTGGTTCATTGCTCTCTAGTGACTCCTTGTGGCGGGCTGGGCGCCTGCAGGTTGACCTCGGTCGCTGGCTTCCGTGTTAAGAAGCGCGATTTGGCAGGTCATGTTTCGGAGGACGCATGACTCGACCTTTGCCTCCTGAGCCCGTTGGGGAGTTGCAGCGATGAGACAAGATCGAAATTGGAGAAAAAAAGGGGCTAAAATAAAAAATGTAATTAATCAAATGGTGCGGTGAAACTGGCATGTTTGTTTGCGATATTACAATAACAAAAAATCTTCTCCTCGGACATCATTGCACATGCGATATAATAATAATAATAAAATAATTACCATGATGCTTGATAGAAATAGAACTTAAACATAGAAATAGAAAAACACAAAAACACCCTGTCACGCCTTGACCTACTCTACTATAGAAAATGACATCTTACTAGGATCAGGATGTGATAGCCTGAGACATACAAGGGCTGACTGAACTGAAAAAGTGGAGCTAAAAGAGGCTAGTCTGAATCAGAGAATATCTTTGTTTGTATACAGTTAATATGAGCTTTCAATTAGTAGTTTCAGAAATGTTGCATCCAAAGGAAAAGCTTTTATAAATGTCTACCCACCAACACTATTAGAATCAAAACGTTCACATAATTTAAAAACTCCTTGTGTCACAAACCAAAGCTTTGCCTTCCCCCTCTACCCTGCTATGCAGAGTCTAATGTACATACCTGCCATTAGAGTCAATGTCAGGCTACAGTAGATTTGAAGTTACATAACAGATCACATACAGTCTATCAGCTTCACCCAGGTGTTCCCCCATTATGCAATGAATAGATCGACCCACTGCCTCCCTCTCTCTTTCTCTGTCCCTCTCACTCTGCTTTCTCATGCTGCCATTCAGCCACGGCCCAGGCTGCACTCCCAGAGCAGCACTGTGTCTAGAGGACAGGGTGTGTGGGGGGGGGGACAAGCAAACAATTTCTCCTTTATACACAATGTCCACCAGTAAATGTCTCAATGTACAAAGGATACTGGGCAGTGAATACATCTGAACTATGGGGAGGCAGTACAGCATGATGTTGCCTTGTATGCACTGTTCTCTGCTTTGCTTATCACAGACACCTGACTGGCTTAGTCCTGTGGCAGTGTTGTTGACACACTGTCAACACAACAGTATTACTACGTGAGATTCTCTAGTCCAGAGGTTTCGAGAAAATGCCCTCGGGCTAGACCTTTTACTATAATGTAAACATGGGAACTTGTCACATCTCTTACGCCATCTCCGGAGGTCGCGGACGAGCCTTACTCTACAGTCACCCCCCTCCGAGCCAACGGATGCAAATAGAATTGTCTCATGTAGCCAAATGCTCTTACAGGAAAAATCTTAATAGCAGAGCAATGTTTTTGAAACAGCTGAAATGTATAGACATGTTCCTTATATTTGAGACTTGAGTTTTTAACCGGAAATTGTAGCAACAGCATGATATTGATCAAAATGAAGCCTGGTTTGTTCTAAGGTAACTTTTTTTTAAGTTGTAAGGTAGGCCTACTTTACTTTGATATTTGTATGAGTGGTAATCATTCAGTTTTTATAGGCTACTTGATGAAGCATAGCTAGCTAGCTAACAGTAGCTGTGCTATTGTCTTGAAGCTAAAATGTAATAGACAAGAAAATAAAACCCTGTCTGCACATGCTTGTGAATTGTTGTATTAATCAAAAGTGCAAAGCGGTTAAGAGTTGCTTGCATAGTTGAATAGCTAGTTTATTAAAAACATGCTTACTGGCTACCCTGCAAACAATAATGAGTCGTTAGGACGAAATGATCACCTGAAGTTATCAGGACGTTGTGCCACGGTCCCCTCCCTACCTCTGAGGAAGCACGGTTCCCGCTCAGCCCAGTCAAAACTGTTCGCTGCTCTGGCACCCCAATGGTGGAACAAGCTCCCTCACGACGCCAGGACAGCGGAGTCAATCACCACCTTCCGGAGACACCGGAATACCTGGGATAGGATAAAGTAATTCTTCTAACCCCCCCCCCCTAAAAGATTTAGATGCACTATTGTAAAGTGGTTGTTCCACTGGATATCATAAGGTGAATGCACCAATTTGTAAGTCGCTCTGGATAAGAGCGTCTGCTAAATGACTTAAATGTAAAATGTAAATGTCCCCAGGCGGTTTTATCTAGTTTCCCAGTTGGTGCCAGTGATGTCCCCCAAGGAAATTTTTAGGACTTTCTTGGGATGTTGTTTCATGGTCCCTGGAGGTTTTTGTCTAGTTCCCGGTTTGTCACCTGATGGCCACAAAGAAACGATCCCCCTCCCCGGAAATGTTTTGAACCCTAGTTTCACTACACATCACCCCGTGTTACTGCTGCAAAGCCCATCAAAGACTGGTGAACCACTAATCCAGTCACAGCTCTTTGTCTTTTCCTTATGCTAGGGACACGGCACCCACACACACAGTGCTTTTAACATAGTGTTTTCAACTTAAATATTTGACACACTTTGACATACATGATTACAATGTGTGTTTATTCATACAGTAATTATTATTTAACATGTCCTCACCTGAGATTTGAATTCACAACCTCTTGGTTCGCTGCATTCCTATCTCCCTGCTACACCAACGTGACGGTATCAATGACTGATTTCACCTGTAGGCCTATTCCTACACTTTGCACTTCAAAGTAAATCTCAGCTCTGTAAAAAATAAATACACTAAAGAAAAAATATTATATTTATCTTAGTGATTCAGGAGTAACATTAAAACAGAATTTTATCCCCCACCAACATTAGACAACTATATAGACAACCCTCAAATTGTTGAAGTAAGTCAGTGAAATCAATGAGATAATAGTCAGATAACTAAAATAGCAGTGCAGATGGCACTCTTTTGCTAAGTGCAGAGATGTTTTATAGGTAATGAATGTGTAAGGGACTTCTACAGAGGTTGTGGTGCAGCAGAAAGATCAGCATACCCCAAATCCAGAGGTTCTAAATTCAAATCAAATCTAATTGGTCACATACACATGGTTAGCGGATGTTATTGCGAGTGTAGCGAAATGCTTGTGCTTCTAGTTCCGACAGTGCAGCCATATCAACAAGTAATCTAACAATTCCACAACAACTACCTAATACACACAAATCTAAGTAAAGGGATGGAATAAGAATTTGTACATATAAATATATGGATGAGCAATGACCGAGCAGCATAGGCAAGATGCAATATATTGTATAAAAGACTGTATATACATATGGGATGAGTAATGCAAGATATGTAAACATCATTATTAAAGTGGCATTAATAAAGTGACTAGTGATCCATTTGCTAATGATTTCAAGTATGCATGTAGGCAGCAGCCTCTCTGTGTTAGTGATGGCTGTATAACAAACTGATGGCCTTGAGATAGAAGCTGTTTTTCAGTCTCTCAGTCCCAGCTTTGATGCACCTGTACTGACCTCGCCTTCTGGATGGTAGCGGGGTGAACAGGCAGTGGCTCAGGTAGTTGTTGTCCTTGATGATCTTTTTGGCCTTCCTGTGACATCGGGTGCCGTAGGTGTCCTGGAGGGCAGGTAGTTTGCCCCCGGTGATGCGTTGTGCAGACCCTCTGGAAAGCCTTGCGGTTGTGGGTGGTGCATTTGCAGTACCAGGCGGTGATACAGTCCAACAGGATGCTCTCAATTGTGCATCTGTAAAAGTTTGCCAGGGTTTTAGGGGACAAGCCAAATTTCTTCAGCCTCCTGAGGTTGGAAGCAGTCCCGTGTGGCTCAGTTGGTAGAGCATGGTGTTTGCAACGCCAGGGTTGTGGGTTCGATTCCCACGGGGGACCAGTACGAGAAAAAAAATGTATGAAATGTATGCATTCACTACTGTAAGTCGCTCTGGATAAGAGCGTCTGCTAAATGACAAAAAAAATGTTTGAAAAATGAGGTTGAAGAGGAGCTGTTGCGCCTTCTTTACCACACTGTCTGTGTGGGTGGACCATTTCAGTTTGTCCGTGATGTGTACACCGAGGAACTTTAAACTTCCCACCTTCTCCACTGCTGTCCCATCAATGTGGATAGGGGGGTGCTCCCTCTGCTGTTTCCTGAAGTCCACGATTATCTCCTTTGTTTTGTTGATGTTGAGTGAGGTTGTTTTCCTGACACCACACTCTGTGTGCCCTCGCCTCCTCCCTATAGGCTGTCTTGTCATTGTTGGTGATCAAGCCTACTACTGTTGTGTCGTCTGCAAACTTGATGATCGAGTTGGAGGCGTGCATGGCCACGCAGTCATGGGTGAACAGGGAGGACAGGAGGGGGCTGAGCACGCACCCTTGTGGGGCCCCAGTGTTGAGGATCAGCGAAGTGGAGATGTTGGTTCCTATCTTCACCACCTGGAGGTGGGGTCATATTGAGAAGTCGGTAGTGATCATGTGAAATGTAATATTGTCATTGATTAAAGATTTGTACACTATTTTAGCTGAACAGCGTACCACTTACCTCTAAAATCCCCATACCATTTCATTGATTTACTTATATTGTTATGGGACACCAGGGACCATCACGTGACAAAAACCTCCAGGGGACCATGACACAACTTCACAAGAATGTTCCCGGGTATGTACCCGGGACTAAACAGGAACTAGACAAAAACTCCAGGGTAGCATGGACACAGTGAAATTCCCTTGATTTCCTATATAAAGTGTATCCAGGGACCGAAAACCAGCTTGCTCTTGCTGCCATCTCTTGTTCCACTTTGAACAACTAACTTCACCTGCAATATGCCTAAGTATCAACTTTCGCACCAGCTCCTTGAATCTGTGACATCAAGCGCCATATCGTGATGTTTCTACGTCATGGGGTCTCCCCCACGAGGACGCACATGCGCAGTTGTTATCCATCTCCACTGCTGTGGCAGTCGGCAAAAAAAATGTTTCATCTAAAATGTTTTGAGGGAGTGTGCAATTGGCATGCTGACTGCAGGAATGTCCAACAGAGCTGTTGTCAGAGATTTTAAATGTTAATTTTTTTACCATAAGCCGCCTCCAACATAATTTTTTTGTATTTGGCAGTACGTCCAACTGGACTCACAACCGCACAAAACGTGGACTTCCGGCTTCATCACCTGCGGGATCATCTGGTATTTTTCTTCAGTGTAGTTTCAATGTATGGAATCACTTGGGAGTTTCTGGATTTTGGGTAAACTTCTCCTCTAAAGGTGAAAAAGCTAGGTCCGTTTGCGATATTACAACAACAAAAAAGTTACTGTAAACAACACTGTTTTTTCCCCACGGACATCATTGCACGCGCGATAGAAGAGCACAATATGTACTGCTTTTTATTTATTTATTTTACCATGGTGCGCAACGCTCCTCAGCTCGGCAACAAAAACAACAACGGTGGTGGGGTAGCTAGTGGCGCTGTTTCCCCGCTACTGCGGATTCCATCTTTAATATGCAGGTAACTGCTAAAATAAAGGAAACACTAACATAAAGTGTCTTAATAGGGGTTTGGGCCACCACGAGCCACCAGAACTGCTTCAATGCAACTTGGCATAGATTCTACAAGTGTCTGGAATTCTATTGGAGGGATGCAACATCATTCTTCCATGAGAAATTCCAGAATTTAGTTTTTTGATGATGGTGGTGGTGGAAATCACTTATTTCAGGCACCACTCCAGAATCTCTCATACGTGTACAATTGGGTTGAGATCTGGTGACTGAAACAGCCGTGGCATATGGTTTACATCATTTTCATGCTCATCCAACCATTCAGTGACCACTTGTACCCTGTGGATGAGGGCATTTTCACCCTATGGGGACACAAAATAATGGCCGGTCCTAAGCATGATGGGATGTTAATTGCTTAATTAACTCAGGAACCACACCTGTGTGGAAGCACCTGTTTCAATATACTTTGTATCCCTCATTTACTCAAGTGTTTCCATTATTTTGTCAGTTACCTGTACATATTATGTACATTTTAATTTTGTTGCGATGCATCTGCTACAACTCTCTTCAATCTGAATAAACTCATAGTCTCCACAGTCAGTAGTCTATTATCTCCCAGAGAGAGAGGCAGCTAAGATCTGTCTTTTAAAAGAACACATTTGCCTAGCTGCCACCTGAAACTGATTCTCATTTCTTCCAAGTACACCGTGAAATTAATATTCTTGAGCATTTACTTCTGAAACTGTAAACCCAGAGGCTGTCAAAGAAAATCTAATAAAACACCCAATGAAAGCATACCAAAATGAGAGTAACACTTTATCATATAGGATTTTGATATATTGCCTTTATAATCCTATCACACTCGAACGTGAGAATTTGTCAAAAGCGTGGGTTTGGTTTCTCACATAGGAATTGACTAGTCATGCCATTTCCTCTTTGACACAGACAATAGTTTACAGCTACCAGTCATCATAAAGGCAAGGTATTATTACTGGCATAACGTAAACCCCTTAAAATACAGAATTACCCATAGAAAGACTATTACATTAGTAATTACATTCCTATGGTATTACCAGTGTATGCACTAATTAAGGGGGTTGGTTGTTGACAATTAGTAGCGCTGAAGTACTAAGAGTCCTAGGTTGTAATAAGACTAGTACTTTAGTACTTGGAGTTCTAGGCAATACTAAGAGCAGTACTGTAGTACTGGGATTCCTAGGCAGAACTATGAGTACCACTATAGTACTAGGAGTCCCAGTCTATCATCAGACAAGAGCAGAGTGGTGCCATGGCAGTTCCGAGCTCAGAGTTTTTAAATCAGAGCTCCTTCTGTTTTAGAACACTGGCCTCAAACAAACAGACACAGAGAGAGACATTCACACAGAGATATATATATATATATAGATAGAGAGAGAGAGAGAGAGAGACATTCACACACACACACACACAGAGAGAGAGAGAGAGAGAGAGAGAGAGAGATTGAGACGGTAGTGGGACAGACAGAGAGAGAGAGAGGGAGAGCTATAAATCAAACAGCCGTTGGAGCCTAATTGGCCAGAGCGACTAGCACCAGCCAAAATATTGTTTTCCCTCTGCGCTATCTGCTTCCATCTAAAAGAGTTTCATAGAAACTGTGGTTTCCTGTTCCAGGGTGTTGGGCACAGAACATGTTCAAACTTCAATGTTCAACATCCCCTGGTCTGCAAAAATAATCTCAGCGCACTGAGCCCCTTCTGTAGGAGAAAGGAAAAGAAAGGGGCCAGAAATATATTCTGTCGTGTGAGGAAAGAAAATGAAACACAGTTTCCTCCCCTCCTCCAGCCTGGAGCCAGGCCAACAGTGAGGAAGGCCTCAAAGGCAGAGAGAGGTTTCTCCACACCTGACTGAAGTACTGAGCTCTAACTCATTAATGCTTTCCGTGATTCCTATCATATTCCCACCTCCTTCTCAACCATATTAGAGGGAAAGGTCCAATGTCCCTCCCATCGAAGAATTTTGTGGAGGCGAGAAGAGTGGATGTAAGGAGTTGAGGAAAGATGCATTGTGCAATTGTCATGGTCTCTGCAACCTCTTCAAAAACAGGTCACAGGAATCCAAAAGGATTCTGAACACTATGGCGCCATTCAGCTCCAGCCTCCTCCATATCAACAGCTAAACCAGGTCAGACCAATCAGGGCGACGTGACATGGGAGTCAGGACCTTCATACTCACCTCTGAGATCTCCCTGTACAATGACAAAACCTCAGAGGCTCTCTGACAAAAGAAAACCAGGTCATATCTATCAGAGGAGACTAATCTTCACCCATCATCACCGGCCCTGTGTTTCCGTGTCCTCTGGAGCAGAGAAATGGAAACGGAATGAGGGGAGGAGATTGATAAGATTTTTTATAATTATCAACCATTTTGTTTAGTTTTCTCCTCTGCTGAGGCAACTGTGAGCCTTGCAAAGTTGGTAGAGAATGGTGCTTGCAATGCCAGGATTGTGGGTTTGATTCCTGCTGGGATCACCCGTACGAAAATGTATGCAAGCATGACTAACTTGCTTTGAACAAAAGCATCTGCTAAATGGTATATATTATTAATATTATTTTTGTATTATGTGAATGTAGGCACCACTACTGAATAGGGTATATTCACTAGTCTATAAATATTCACTAGTCTATATCCCTGGTTTATCCCCCGTCTCCTGAGTCCCCTAATCGGCATCGGCCGCGCTCATAAATGTGTTGCTACTCACAGAATGTGTCAGAGATATCAAGTTATGATGCCGTGTGCATTTCATCAAATGCTCTCAGTCAAACAACCAACAACATTGCACAACTGGTTATTTTCCTGTGTTTGGTCCAGACTGCGTTCTCACCTGCAGCGAACCGCACCACTGTATAAATTGAATCGGCCCAAGATCACCCTTTTTGAGCCAACCATGGTGCGTTGTTTAGTGTACTCCTGAGCGAAGATAACGTGCTCACACCAGTACAAATGAACCAAACTAAGGGGGTAAACACACCAGAGTTTGGAAAAACTGCTCCAAACCAATTTGGTGTGAAAGTCCCTTTAGACGCCCAGGCAGATTTGATAGGATCGAGGATCAACGTCCGCCAATGCGGAGATCACCGCAATGATGCGGAAATGACTTTGATATTGTGTAGATCACTTTGATGTTGTGTAGATCACTTTGATTATGTGTAGAATATCATTTCTAATGTGTTTAGTGGGGTTAGACTATAGGGCATATTCATTCTGCCTCTCATGACAGACTTAACATCAATGTAAATAACTAACTGTTTTGGTTACTTAAAAATTCTGCCCCTAGAATCAAATCCAGCAGCTAGCTACTGTAGAACACAATATAATTTCCCACCGCTCTTCGGATGGCTTTAGGTTTTTTTAGCATGCTGTCTGAGACAAAACCGTCAGAGCTGTACATTTTTGGTGCATACATTTTATAACAGTGCCTCAAACTGTGAATAAAACAAGTTGTCTACAAGGGCTCAATAAAACAGATCAGTTGCCTATATTACAGGCTCTATAAAACGTATGCAATAAGTAAAATTGCTAAGCAATGGTAGAGAACGTTTATGAGACTTGTTTATTAACCAATAACAGGTTTCAGTTTACAATACTCCCAAATTAAGTCCTCTCAGTGGGAAACATTTGTTGCATACTTACTGCAAATTGTCGTTGGGAAACATTAGCACTAGCACTGTTGCAACATAAATATCCTCTCAGCAGGATTGTATGTTAGGAGCAGATCTAGAAATAAATGATATTGACATGGAGGAAGATGATGGTTCAGGTAAAGCTGGAAGAGCTGAAACAGACATTTAGCCATAGATGTGGTGAAAGGATTGGCCCAAGAGAGATATTAATTTACTACAGGAGGTCCATACAGAACAGCTTGGTTCGAACTACTAGAACGACTTCTATATATGAAGTCTACCGTTCCCTCAGTCACCTGAAGGCTATGCTCTGGCTTAGCTTGAGCTGAAGTAAAGAAAAAAATAAAGATGTTTTATTGTCATATACACCGGATAGGTTCAGTGAAATGTGTTGTTTTACAGGGTCAGCCATGGTAATATAGCGCCCCTGGAGCAAATTAGGGTTAAAAACCTGGCTCAAGGGCACGTCGACAGAATTTTCACCTTGTCAGCTTGGGTTTTCAAACCAGCGACCAGATACACTCATATGTCTGTCTATGGTAAATATCTCCTTTTACTGTGACTGAGCCACTATCTCCTCAAGGCTATGTGTTCTGACTTAGTTTGGTCTTGAGATACAGGACTAGACCCATGTTTATGTATGTCTACTTCCCCCTCTCATTGAAGTTCAAGTCCGACCGCAGTACTGCAGGCATCATTCGCAGAAAACAGGATACCCCCTTATAGTGAATTGAAAAATGGCAATCTTCGTGTAAATAAAGAAATGTTAAGAAGACAATCATGGTATCAATAAATTCCTGCTAACAGAGATATTAGAGAAAGGATGAGATAGGAATCCCATTGGGCAACAAATGGAGAAATGTATAAACAGAGGGTCACTGACAATACAAAACCAGGTCATATCTATCAGAGACGAGACTAATATCACCCATCATCATGGCCCTGTGTATCTGTGTCCCCTGGAGCAGAGAAATGGAAACAGAATGAGGGGAGGAGAGTGATAAAATGTTTGATAATCATAAAAAATGGTGTTTTGAAGGGCACAGATATTTTTCACCTAGTCGGCTCGGTAATTCGAACCAGCGACTTTTCAGATACTGGCCCAACACTAGGCTACCTGCCACCCATAACATACATTTCGGTGAAGGACGGTATTAGCGAAACATCTATGTCTGTATCCATCCACGCAGCGACGCAAACAGCTGCGGAGATCAAAGCATGTGCGGGCAAAAACAGTGTTCTCGCTTCGTCGTAATGACACCTTAGCTAAGGAGCTACAAAATAATATTGGTTATGTGCTCCACATTTTTATGAAAATGTATTTTGCAAACAGTTTGTTTAACTTCACAATTTTTCCAACTCTTCTCTCTCACTCATCAGTGGTATCAATAGATGAAGTGGAGATCTGCCTTGCAGTTCGAGGGATGAAAATAGTTCTACGAATATAGGGTCAGGCAGGAGAGGAGAGTTAGATATTTTCTCTCCTCACCCAAGTCCTCTGATTGGCTCAGCTCCATTTTCAGAACATTAAGTCAAAAACCAGAATGTACCAACTAGAAGCCACTTTGAGTATTTTAGGGTTGTTTTTGCGTGCACGGTACGCAAAATGCGTCCAGGTTGGCAGGTCTGTATTTGGCTTCAATGTGCTATTGAGTCTTCGCATAAGAATGAATGTCATGTGATCGATGGCTTTGTCCATTCATATATACAGTCATTGATATCTACATTAAATGCCTTCTGATCGCTATCCTCTGTCTCCTTCAGGCTATATGGTATGGCTTTTTTAACATTTTTATTTCACCTTTATTTAACCAGGTAGGCCAGTTGAGAACAAGTTCTCATTTACAACTCAGACCTGGCCAAGATAAAGCAAAGCAGTGCAAGACAAACAACAACACAGAGTTACACATAAACAAACGTACAGTCAATAACACAAAATGAAAAAAGTATATATACAGTGTGTGCAAATGAGGTAAGATAAGGGAGGTAAGGCAATAAATAGGCCAATTTAGCAATTAAAACACTGGAGTGATAGATGTGCAGAAGATGAACGTGCAAGTAGAGATACTGGGGTGCAAAGGAGAAAAAAAAGAAAAACAGTATGGGGATGAGGTAGTTGGATGGGCTATTTACAAGATGGGCTATGTACAGGTGCAGTGATCTGTGAGCTGCTCTGACAGCTGGTGCTTAAAGCTAGTGAGGGAGATATGAGTCTCCAGCTTCAGTGATTTTTGCAATTTGTTCAGTTACTGGCACCAGAGAACTGGAAGGAAAGGCAGCCAAAGGAGGAATTGGCTTTGGGAGTGACCAGTGAAATATAACTAATGGAGCGCGTGCTACGGGTGGGTGCTGCTATGGTGACCAGTGAGCTGAGATAAGGCGGGGCTTTACCTACCAAAGACTTATAGATGACATGGAGCCAGTGGGTTTGGCGACGAATATGAAGCGAGGGCCAGCCAACAAGAGCATACAGGTCGCAGTGGTGGGTAGTACATGGGGCTTTGGTGACAAAACGGATGGCACTGTGATAGACTGCATCCAATTAGCGGAGTAGAGGGTTAGAGGCTATTTTGTAAATTATATCGCAGAAGTCAAGGATCGATAGAATAGTCAGTTTTAAGATGGTATGTTAGACAGCATGAGTGAAAGATGCTTTGTTTTGCGAAATAGGAAGCTGATTCTAGATTGAACTTTGCTTTGGAGATGCTTAATGTGAGTCTGGAAGGAGAGTTTATAGTCTAACCAGACACCTAGGTATTTGTAGATGTCCACATATTCGATGTCAGAATCGTTCAGAGAAGTGATGCTGGACAGGCAGTCAGGTGCTGGAAGCAATCGGTTGAAGAGCATGCATTTAGTTTTACTTACATTTAAGAGCAGTTGGAGGCCACAGAAGGAGAGTTGTATGGCATTGAAGTTCGTCTGGAGGTTAGTTAACACAGTGTTGAAAGAAGGGCCCGAAGTATACAGAATTGTATCATTTGCGTAGACGTGGATCAGAGAATCACCAGCAGCAAGAGCGACATCATTGATGTATACAGAGAAAAGTGTTGGCCCGAGAATCGAAACCTGTGGCACCTCCATAGAGACTGCCAGAGGTCCGGACAACAGGCCCTCCGATTTGACACACTGAACTCTGTCTGAGAAGTAGTTGGTGAAACAGGCGAATCAGTCATTTGAGAAACCAAGGCTGTGGAGTCTGCCGATAAGAATGTGGTGATTGACAGAGTCGAAAGCCTTGGCCAGGTCTATGAATACAGCTGCACAGTATTGTCTCTTATCGATGGAGGTTATGATATCGTTTAGGACGTTGAGCGTGGCTGAGGTGGGTACGGTAGGAATCGAAATGGTCGGTGATCTGTTTGTTAACTTGGCTTTCAAAGACCTTAGAAAGGCAGGGTAGGATAGATATAGGTCTGTAGCAGTTTGGGTCTAGAGTGTCTCCCCTTTGAAGAGGGGGATGACCGCGGCAGCTTTCCAATCTTTGGGGATCTCAGACGATACGAAAGAGAGGCGAAATTATTACAATTTAGTAATTCAACTCTGGAGTGATAGATGTGCAGAAGATGAATGTGCAATTAGAGATACTGGGGTGCAAAGGAGCAAAAAAAATAACAATATGGGGATGAGGTAGTTGGGTCTGCTATTTACAGATGGGCTATGTACAGGTGCAAAGATTGGTAAGCTGCTTTGATAGCTGATGCTTAAAGTTAGTGAGGGGGATATAAGTCTCCAGCTTCAGTGATTTTTTGCAATTCATTCCAGTCATTGGCAGCAGAAAACTGGAAGGAAAGGTGGCCAAAGAGGAGTTGGCTTTGGGGGTGACCAGTGAAATATACCTGCTGGAGCGCGTGCTACGGGTGGGTGCTGCTATGGTAACCAGTGAGCTGAGATAAGGAGGGGCTTTACCTACCAAAGACTTATAGATGACCTGGCTGAGGTGCAACCATAACCAGCTCGGAAACCAGATTGCATAGAGGAGAAGGTACGGTGGGAATCGAAATGGTCGGTGATCTGTTTGTTAACTTGGCTTTAGAAAGGCAGGGTAGGATAGATATAGGTCTGTAGCAGTTTGGGTCTAGAGTGTCTCCCCTTTGAAGAGGGGGATGACCGCGGCAGCTTTCCAATCTTTGGGGATCTCAGATGATACGAAAGAGAGGTTGAGCAGGCTAGTAATAGGGGTTGCAGCAATTTCCGCTGATCATTTTAGGAAGAGAGGATCCAGATAGTCTAGCCCTGCTGATTTGTAGGGGTCCAGATTTTGCAGCTCTTTCAGAACATCAGCTATCTGGATTCGGGTGAAGGAGAAATGGGGGACCAGGGTAGGGGTGGCCAGGTGGAAAGCATGGCCAGGCATAGAAAAATGCTTATTGAAATTCTCAATTATAGTGGATTTATCGATGGTGACAGTGTTTCCTAGCCTCAGTGCAGTGGGCAGCTGGGAGGAGGTGCTCTTATTCTTATGGACTTTACAGTGTCCCAGCACTTTTTGGAGTTTGTGCTGCAGAATGCAAATTTCTGTTTGAAAAAGCTAGCCTTTGCTTCCTAACTGCCTGTGTATATTGGCTCCTAACTTCCCTGAAAAGTTGCATATCGCGGGGGATATTTGATGCTAATGCTGAACGCCACAGGATGTTTTTGTGCTGGTCAAGGGCAGACAGGTCTGGAGTGAACCACGGGCTATATCTGTTCCTGGTTCAACATTTTTTTGAATGGGGCATGCTTATTTAAGATTGTGAGGAAAGCACTTTTAAAGAAGAACCAGGCATCTTCTACTGACGGAATGAGGTGAATATCTTTCCAGGATACCCGGGCCAGGTCAATTAAAAAGGCCTGCTCGCTGAAGTGTTTTAGGGAGCGTTTGACAGTGATGGACGGACACAAGCAATGAAGCAGTGATCGCTGAGATCCTGGTTGAAGACAGCAGAGGTGTATTTGGAGGGCAGGATGGTTACGATGATATCTATGACGGTGCCTGTGTTTACGGATTTGGTGTTGTACCTGGTAGGTTCATTGATAATTTGTGTGAGGTTGAGGGCATTAAGCTGAGATTGTAGGATGGCTGGGGTGTTAAGCATGTCCCAATTTAGGTCACCTAACAGCACAAGCTCTGAAGATAGATGGGGGGCAATCAATTCACATATGGTGTCCAGGGCACAGCTGGGGGCAGAAGGTGGTCTATAGGAAGTGGCAGCGGTGAGAGACTTGTTTCTGGAAAGGTGGATTTTTAAAAAGTAGAAGCTCAAATTGTTTGGGCACAGACCTGGATAGCAAGACAGAACTCTACAGGCTAACTCCGCCCCCGTTGGCAGTTCTATCTTGTCAGAAAATGTTATAGTTAGGGATGGAAATTTCAGGTTTTTTTGTGGCCTTCCTATGCCAGGATTCAGACACGGCTAGGACATCCGGGTTGGCAAAGTGTGCTAAAGCAGTGAATAAAACAAACTTAGGGAGGAGGCTTCTAATGTTAACATGCATGAAAGCAAGGCTTTTACAATTACAGAAGTCAACAAATGAGGGCGCCTGGGGAATGAGAGTGGAGCTAGGCACTGCAGGGCCTGGATTAACCTCTACATCACCAGAGGAGCAGAGGAAGAGTAGGATAAGGGTACGGCTAAAGGCTATAAGAACTGGTCGTCTAGTACGTTCGGAACAGAGAGTAAAAGGAGCAGGTTTCTGGGTGCGGTAGAATAGATTCAATGCATAATGTACAGACAAAGGTATGGTAGGATGTGAATACAGTGAAGGTATACCTAGGCATTGAGTGACGATGAGAGAGGTATTGTCTCTAGAGACATCAATTAAACCAGGAGAGCTCACCACATGTGTGGGAAGTTGGACAAGAGGGTTAGCTGAGGCATATTGAGAAGGTGAGTAGCTGGGCGGGCTGGAGACACGGCGATTCAGACACCTAGTGGGCCGCTAGCAGGCTAGCAGATGGGCATTCAGGGGAATTGGCAAAATAGGTATAGTAGCCTAAGAAATTGGCTGATGGACCTCTTTAGCTAACAGTCTGGGATGCTCTAAACAGCTAGCGGGCCGCGGCTAGCAGGCTAGCAGATGGGCATTCAGGGGACGTCGCTACGGAGGAGCCTGTTAAAAAAAAAAACTTGGGCGGATTACGTCAGTAGTCCAGTCGTGATGGATCGGCGGGGCTCCGTATAGGCAATAAAAGGGGTCCAGGCCAATTGGCAAAATAGGTATTGTAGCCCAAGTAGTGGCTGATGGACCTCTTCAGCTAGCCGGGAGATGGGCCTAGCTAGCTTCAAACATACAGTGGCTTGTGAAAGTATTCACCCCCTTGGCATTTTCCTATTCTGTTGCCTTACAACCTGGAATTAAAATCGATTTGGGGGGGGTTGTATCATTTGATTTACACAACATGCCTACCACTTTGAAGATGCAAAATATTTGTTGTTATGAAACAAACTTGAAATAACAGAAAACTTGAGGGTGCATATCTATTCACCCCCCACTATTCAATACTTTGTAGAACCACCTTTTGCAGCAATTACAGCTGCAAGTCTCTTGGGGTATGTCTCTATAAGCGTGGCACATCTAGCCCCTGGGATATTTGCCCATTCTTCAAGGCAAAACTGCTCCAGCTCCTTCAAGTTGGATGGGTTCCGCTGGTGTACAGCAATCTATAAATCATACCACAGATTCTCAATTGGATTGATGTCTGGGCTTTGACTAGGCCACTCAAAGACATTGAAATGTTTCCCCTTAAACCACCCGAGTGTTGCTTTAGCAGTGTGCTTAGGGTCATTGTCCTGCTGGAAGGTGAATCTCTGTCCCAGTCTCAAATCTCTGGAAGACTTAAACAGGTTTCCCTCAAGAATGTCCCTGTATTTAGCGCCATCCATCATTCCTTCAATTTTGACCAGTTTCCCAGTCCCTACCGATGAAAAACATCCCCACAGCATGATGCTGCCACCACCATGCTTCACTGTGGGGATGGTGTTCTCGGGGTGATGTTGGGTTTGCGCCAGACATAGCGTTTTCCTTGATGGCCAAAAAGCTACATTTTAGTCTCATCTGACCAGAGTACCTTCTTCTATATGTTTGGGGAGTCTCCTACATGCCTTTTGGCGAACACCAAACATGTTTGCTTATTTTTGTCTTTAAGCAATGGCTTTTTTTCTGGCCACACTTCCGTAAAGCCCAAGCATGGTGGTGGCACTCTGTGGAGTGTACAGCTTAAAGTGGTCCTATGGACAGATACTCCAATCTCCGCTGTGGAGCTTTGCAGATCCTTCAGGGATAATGCCCTCCTTGCCTGGTCCGTGAGTTTTGGTGGGTGGCCTTCTCTTGGCAGGTTTGTTGTGGTGCCATATTCTTTCCATTTTGTAATAATGGATTTTACGGTGCTCCGTGGGGTGTTCAAAGTTTCAGATATTTTTTTATAACCCAACCCTGATCCGTACTTCTCCAGAACTTTGTTCCTGACCTGTTTGGTGAGCTCCTTGGTCTTCATGATGTTGCTTGCTTGTTGGTGCCCCTTGCTTAGTGGTGTTGCAGACTCTGGGGCCTTTCAGAACAGGTGTATATATACTGAGATCATGTGACACTTAGATTGCACACAGGTGTAATTTATTTAACTTATTATGTGACTTCTGAAGGTAATTGGTTGCACCAGATTTTATGTAGGGGCTTCATAGCAAAGGGGGTGAATACATATGCATGCACCACTTTTCCATTTTCTTTTTTGAAACAAGCTATTTTTATTCATTTCACTTCACCAATTTTGACTATTTTGTGCATGTCCATTACATGAAATCCAAATAAAAATCAATTTAAATTACAGGTTGTAATGCAACAAAATAGGAAAAACACCAAGAGGCATGAATACCTTTGCAAGGCACTGTAGCTTGGTCTGAGAGGTACAAGACCAGACCCGTGTGTAGTTTGTCTCTTGTTACCGCTAAATCTCCTCCAGGCAATGTTCTGGCTTCATGAATAATCCATCCATGAACAGTAAAGCAGCCTTTTGTTGCTCTGACATGGGGATTTATACCCTGTCTATCCACACAAACTGCCTGGTCAGGTTCAGTCCGTCAGTAGATCCTCCATTCTCCTCTCCTTTACTCTGCCCATCCAGGACCTGTCAGGCTAATGGCTAACAGCTCAGACCCCCCAGGAGATAAACAATGTGTCTGATACAGGTGACAGAGACTGCTGTCTGATAATGACACTGCAGTCTGCTTCAACTTGTGATTTCATAAAGCAAAATGGTACACATTCACAGGTATAAGGTAATAACCCTATGTTTGTATGCATGACTAGGCAGTACTAAGTATAGTACACAGATGTACAGTTTCAATTGCATTGCTTATGTTTTTTTATTTTATTGAACCTTTATTTAACTAGGCAAGTCAGTTAAGAACAAATTCTTATTTACAATGAAGGCCTACACCGGCCAAACATGGATGACGCTGGGCCAATTTGTAATACAGCCTGGATTCGAACCAGGATGTCTGTAGTGATGCCTCTAGCACCGAGATGCAGTGCCTTAGACCGCTGCGCCACTCAGGAGCCCTGTCAAGGTGTGTAGGCTACAGCAGACATAAACTGTATCCTATTTCAATAGAAACACTGGGCACATGGCAATCAGGACCCCTTCTACTGATTGATGTTATCAGCCATCAGCCAGGAGCCACATATTGTGATAGTGTAACAGTGTAGGGCTTAGACTAGGCTATTAGATAGGCACATATTGCATATCAGTGAAGCTATTACTAATTGTAAACAGTAGAGGGGTGAGGTGGGATCTGGTGCTGTGAAGCAGAACAAAGACATCCTGCCTTCTCTGTGTGTGTGGGGGGAGGGGTATGGAGCCGCAGAGTGAGACGCTGATTAGCAACGCTACATTACCTCTCTGTGTCCAAGGGCAACTGTTTCACATCAACACACTCTTTGGAACAGAGCAGCTAGCTAACCTTAC
The DNA here is from genome assembly GCF_901001165.1 of Salmo trutta. Classification (NCBI taxonomy): domain Eukaryota; kingdom Metazoa; phylum Chordata; class Actinopteri; order Salmoniformes; family Salmonidae; genus Salmo; species Salmo trutta. The sequence goes on along the minus strand of NC_042970.1, from coordinate 41,496,509 downwards.
CTCAGAGTTCGCAAAACAAATATCCTGAAGTTCCTTGTGTGATGGAAATGTTGAATTTAGAGTATAAAAGTTGGTTGTTGCAATATTACCATAAACAGTGAGAAAAATGATTGACAAGTGTTTTATTAATGGGTTGTATTTTCCTCCATTTACAAAGGGGAGATTAATGTTGAGACAAAGATCTGTAGTTATGTTCCGTTCCTCTGTCTGTGCTGTTCACACATTACCACATACAGTGCTATAATTAGAGAGAGATTTGCATTTGAATGTGTTTGTGGGACTTTGGTCGCTGGAATGGGGTGGGAGGGTTGAGAGCATAGAGAATAAATCCAACCAGCCTGAATAACGCAGCAATCCATTCCCATGCTACTGTGTGTAGAGAACAACTAATATGGATTACATAGAGCTGACGCCAATACCAATTTTGTTGGGCTAAAATATTTTATTCCGATATTCAACAATAATTGAATTTAATTTGAAAATGTTGATGCCAACTTTGCCCAGAGAAAGCTATGTATGCATTAATGAATCAATACATATTGTTTGGTACCAATCTAACTGCAGAAAAACAATGGTAATCATTCACATTAAATGCAAGCAGCTTGTCAACAAAGAGAGTTATATAACATTTATGAAGACAATCAGCTGTGGAATCAGCATGCTTTGCATATTATCATAATTAAAGTTATAGGGTAGTGGAATGACGTTAGCTTCAGCTGTACGCTAGCTAGCTAGCTAGCAAGCAAAGTTAGCTTTCTGTGACTGAATGTAACCTATTATGCTAGCTACCAGGCTCGCTAGCTAGCGAGCTACCAAAATCTTGTTTTGTAAAGAGCTGTAGCCTGTTATGGACATTGTTTTGCCGAACAGTAAATGAATGAACAATGAACGCTTTCAATTAGGCTTGGGCGGTATACCGTATACCGGGTTATTTGGAAACAGCCACGGGATGGTTTTTCAAAACTGTCAATACCGTTGAAACTCTTGTAATTTTGTAGCTACTTTTTATGTAAATACCTGCAGTCAACTTGTGCAATACATTACTGAGATAAAGCAGATTTGTGTTCTTCATTTCACATGAAGCTTACCGTAGTTCCCCAGATCAGTTGAGCCGGTCACATGTTTGTTTGTAAATAGCACATCGGGAGAACCGGGAGCAGGTGATTCCAATTGTGTATTGACAGGGGTCGCGTTTTATATTGAAAGCCAACAGTGTGTTTTGCTTCAATAGAGTAATCAGGGATACATTACTGCAACACTTTCGGCAGAAAATAGCTTCATTTTTTATAAAAAGACAACAGAAGTGCAACACTATTTGGCTGGCAGCCACACAAATAAATGAGCTTTCAATGAAAAAGCAGTCTTTTTATGGCAAAATCGATGCATGGCAATAATATTTCTAATGTTTGTGATAGAAAGAATGTAGCCAGCTACATTTCCTAATGTTTTTCTTAAAGTTAATCTTGCATATTACCGTAGAAAAGTATGTTGGCTACACCCAAGAAAATTAGCAGAGAAAAGTAGTTAGAACGCTGTCTGCAGATAGAATATACGTTCGTGAATTCTCATCCGAGTGGAGAAGTGCGACTGAAGCACAGAATTTGTCTGACGTCGACCAGAAATTACAATAAGAAGAGTGAATGAGTGGCACCGGCTCGTGCTTCATTGAGTACCTCAACTGCGCCGATACTGAAAAATATATCAGCCCAACCGATTATCTGTCGTTCTCGAACTGTGTTTGTGTTTGTGTGTGTGTGTGCGTGTGTGTGTGCGCATGTGAGCGAGAGAAGCAGGATTGTGCAAAGGTGTGACTAGCTCTCCACATCCACCTCTCTTCCTTTCTCTAAATCCCTCTACCTTCCCTCATCTCTTCTTTTTTAGCTCTCCAATCACTTTTTCAGCCATTATCTCTCTGCGCATCCCTCACTTTCTCCCACCTTCTCCCCACACTACATTTGTCTCTCCCTTTGTAACTATGATCTCTCTACTTCCTCTTCTCTCTGCTACATCCACAATTCTCTCTCTACCCCTTCTCCCTCCCTCCTCTTCCTCTCTCTGTCTGTCTGCCACTGAGCTGTGCTTTCTGCAGTGCTAGTGTGAATATCAACATGGAGCACCTGCCACTCAGAGAGGGTTGGTGTGAGCGGTGGTGCATGCCTGCAGCAGGGGACCCTACCCTGGGGACACAGCTGTAACACTGGAGAGAGGGCCACTGGTCATAGGAGACACACATCTCAAACCACACACACAACCACACACAGTGACACCTTGGGAGGGAGTGACACATCAGGCTAGGCATATGAACCACATTGTCCTGTCCCAGGGGATCAGCAGGGTTAGAGATACAGAGTCTGGGTTAGAGCAGGTCTCACACCTACCTGCTTGTCATGGTTCTTCTCACTGGACAGGACCTGACTGTCATAGCAGGGTCCCTTCTCACTGACCAACCCATCAAGCAAACACACACAGGCAGACAGACGGACAAAGAGAGATGTATGGCTACAGTACGTCCACACAAACACACATCACAGAAAAAAGGGAGCAATATTTTGAAAGTCAGACAAACCACAAATCAGGTCATATCACTTCAAATACTCTGTAGAGCACTCATCTAAAAATGTATTATCTTATGATAATATAACCACTTTTTCTGTCTGGCAAAATGAGACCCTTAATCAAAGAGGGTAAATTGAAAACTCAAACAATAATCTCTGAGCTAGAATGTCAGTTGTGGAAAAATCACCCTGATTAACTCTTTAGTCATATCTCAGTTTACCTATTTGTTTATGGCCTTGCTTACACCAAGCAATTTTTTTAATGTGTATTATATATGAGCAAAATCTATTCCATTTTATTTGGAAAGGCAAGCCAGACAAAATTAAATTGTCCGATTTATATTATGAATATGAATTCGGATGGCAGAAATTATTAAATATTAAAGCCTTAGACCTCTCACTAAAGGATTCAGTCATTCAAAAGTCATACTTAAATCTGAACTGGTTCTCTAGCAGATTAGTAAGAATGTCTCACCCCATGTTCAAGAATGGCCTTTTTCCCTTTATTCAGATTACAACCTCTCACTTTCGGTTATTCCAAAATATCGCTATTTTTAAAACAAGCCATAGAAAGTTGGTTGCAATTTCAGTTTAATCCACCAGAATGAACAGAAGAAAAAAAAATACAAATACACTGCTCAAAAAAATAAAGGGAACACTTAAACAACACAATGTAACTCCAAGTCAATCACACTTCTGTGAAATCAAACTGTCCACTTAGGAAGCAACACTGATTGACAATAAATTTCACATGCAGTTGTGCAAAAGGAATAGACAACAGGTGGAAATTATAGGCAATTAGCAAGACACCCCCAATAAAGGAGTGGTTCTGCAGGTGGGGACCACAGACCACTTCTCAGTTCCTATGCTTCCTGGCTGATGTTTTGGTCACTTTTGAATGCTGGCGGTACTTTCACTCTAGTGGTAGCATGAGACGGAGTCTACAACCCACACAAGTGGCTCAGGTAGTGCAGCTCATCCAGGATGGCACATCAATGCGAGCTGTGGCAAGAAGGTTTGCTGTGTCTGTCAGCATAGTGTCCAGAGCACGGAGGCGCTACCAGGAGACAGTCCAGTACATCAGGAGACGTGGAGGAGGCTGTAGGAGGGCAACAACCCAGCAGCAGGACCGCTACCTCCGCCATTGTGCAAGGAGGAGCAGGAAGAGCACTGCCAGAGCCCTGCAAAATGACCTCCAGCAGGCCACAAATGTGCATGTGTCTGCTCAAACGGTCAGAAACAAACTCCATGAGGGTGGTATGAGGGCCCGACGTCCACAGGTGGGGGTTGTGCTTACAGCCCAACACCGTGCAGGACGTTTGGCATTTGCCAGAGAACACCAAGATTGGCAAATTCGCCACTGGCGCCCTGTGCTCTTCACAGATGAAAGCAGGTTCACACTGAGCACATGTGACAGACGTGACAGAGTCTGGAGAAGCCGTGGAGAACCTGCTGCTGCCTGCAACATCCTCCAGCATGACCGGTTTGGCGGTGGGCCAGTCATGGTGTGGGGTGGCATTTCTTTGGGGGGCCGTACAGCCCTCCATGTGCTCGCCAGAGGTAGCCTGACTGCCATTAGGTACCGATATGAGATCCTCAGACCCCTTGTGAGACCATATGCTGGTGTGGTTGGCCCTGGGTTTCTCCTAATGCAAGACAATGCTAGACCTCATGTGGCTGGAGTGTGTCAGCGGTTCCTGAAAGAGGAAGGCATTGATGCTATGGACTGGCCCGCCCGTTCCCCAGACCTGAATCCAATTGAGCACATCTGGGACATCATGTCTCGCTCCATCCACCAACGTCACGTTGCACCACAGACTGTCCAGGAGTTGGCGGATGCTTTAGTCCAGGTCTGGGAGGAGATCCCTCAGGACACCATCCGCCACTTCATCAGGAGCATGCCCAGGCGTTGTAGGGAGGTCATACAGGCACGTGGAGGCCACACACACTACTGAGCCTCATTTTGACTTGTTTTAAGGACTTTACATCAAAGTTGGATCAGCCTGTAGTGTGGTTTTCCACTTTAATTTTGAGTGTGACTCCAAATCCAGACCTCCATGGGTTGATAAATTGGATTTCCATTGATTATTTTTGTGTGATTTTGTTGTCAGCACATTCAACTATGTAAAGAAAAAAGTATTTAATAAGATTATTTCTTTCACTCAGATCTAGGATGTGTTGTTTAAGTGTTCCCTTTATTTTTTTGAGCAGTATATTATGGTTAAACTCAAATATAATAATTGATAAATAAAATAAAACATGTATTAAAAAAAGTATAATCTTGTAAATGATATAAATAGGACTGGTGGAGTTGTGTCACACATGCAGCTAACAAATTTATATGGACATTTCTGCTCTACCCACAATTACAACCAACTAACTGCAGCATTACCGCAAAAATGGAAGAGGAAAGTGGAAGGGGGTAAAAGTAAGGAAATAGTCTGTCGGCCCTGCATTAAAGACCATAATTGGTTAAAGAACATTGTGATAAATAAAAATGTATACCAGTTTCATATAAGGACCAAAAAATTGGCAGCTGTGCCATAAAGATTTTCGATGTACTGATTCCATGGCACATGGTTTATCAATTGACACACAAAACGACCCCGGATTCAATTTAATTAATTATTGCAACCAATACAGTCGTGGCCAAAAGTTTTGAGAATATTAATTTTCACAAAGTCTGCTGCCTCAGTTTGTATGATGGCAATTTGCATATACTCCAGAATGTTATGAAGAGTGATCAGATGAATTGCAATTAATTGCAAAGTCCCTCTGCAATTCAAATCAACTGAATCTCCCAAAAAAACATTTCCACTGCATTTCAGCCCTACCACAAAAGGATCAGCTGACATCATGTCAGTGATTCTCTCATTAACACAGGTGTGAGTGTTGATGAGGACAAGAACAAAACATCGATATTTTGAGTCCATGGCCAGGAAACTTCCCAGACCTTAATCCCATTGAGAACTTGTGGTCAATCTTCAAGAGGCGGGTGGGTGGACAAACAAAAACCCACAAATTCTGACAAACTCCAAGCATTGATTATGCAAGAATGGGCTGCCATCAGTCAGGATGTGGCCCAGAAGCTAATTGACAGCATGCCAGGGCGGATTGCCGAGGTCTTGAAAAAGAAGGGTCAACACTGCAAATATTGACTCTTTGCATCAACTTCATGTAATTGTCAATAAAAGCCTTTGACACTTATGAAATGCTTCTAATTATACTTCAGTATTCCATAGTAACATCTGACAAATATCTAAAGACACTGAAGCAGCAAACTTTGTGGAAATTAATATTTGTGTCATTTTTAAAACTTTGGGCCATGACTGTAGAATGTTTTATATATATGTAAGGTACACTTAGGTTGGAGTCATTAAAACTCATTTTTCAACCACTCCACAAATGTCTTGTTAACAAACTGTAGTTTTGGCAAGTTGGTTAGGACATCTACTTTGTGCATGACACAAGTAATTTTTCCAACAATTGCTTACAGACAGATTATTTCACTTATAATTCACTGTATCACAATTCCAGTGGGTCAGAAGTTTACATACACTAAGTTGACTGTGCCTTTAAACAACTTGGAAAATTCCAGATAATGATGTCATGGCTTTAGAAGCTTCTGGTAGGCTAATTGACATCATTTGAGTCAATTGGAGGTGTACCTGTGGATGTATTTCAAGGCCTACCTTCAAACTCAGCGCCTCTTTGCTTGACACAAACACATCAGCCAAGACCTCAGAAAAAACATTGTAGACCTCCACAAGTCTGGTTCATCCTTGGGAGCAATTTCCAAATGCCTGAAGGTACCACGTTCGTCTGTACAAACAATAGTACGCAAGTAAAAACACCATGGACCACGCAGCCGTCATACCGCTCAGGAAGGAGACGGGTTCTGTCTCCTAGAGATGAACATACTTTGGTGCGAAAAGTGCAAATCAATCCCAGAACAACAGCAAAGGACGCTGTGAAGATGCTGGAGGAAACAATAAAATTAGTTCTATATCGACATAACTTGAAAGGCCGCTCAGCAAGGAAGAAGCCACTGCTCCAAAACCGTCATAAAAAAGCCAGACTATGGTTTGCAACAGTACATGGGGGAAAATATCTTACTTTTTGGAGAAATATCCTCTGGTCTAACAAAACAAAAATAGAACAGTTTGGCCATAATGACAATCCTTATGTTTGGAGGAAAAAGGGGGAGGCTTGCAAGCTGAAGAACACTATCTCAACCGTGAAGCACAGTGGTGGCAGCATCATGTTGTGGGAGTGCTTTGCTGCAGGAGGGACTTGTGCACTTCACAAAATAGATGGCATCATGAGGCAGGACAATTATGTGGATATATTGAAGCAACATCTCAAGACATGAGTCAGGAGTGTTAAAGCTTGGTCGCAAATGGGTCTTCCAAATGGACAATGACCCCAAGTATACTTCCAAAGTTGTGGCAAAATGGCTTAAGGACAACAAAGTCAAGGTATTGGAGTGGCCATCACAAAGCCCTGAACTCAATCCTATAGAATATTTGTGGGCAGAACTGAAAAAGCATGTGTGAGCAAGGAGGCCAACAAACCTGACTCAGTTACACCAGCTCTGCCAGGAGGAATGGGCCAAAATTCACCCAACTTAAAGTGGGAAGCTTGTGGAAGGCTACCCGAAACGTTTGACCCAAGTTAAACAATTTAAAGTCAATGCTACCAAATACTAATTGAGTGTAAGTAAACTTCTGACCCACTGGGAATGTGATGAAAGAAATAAAAGCTGAAATAAATCACTCTCTACTATTATTCTGACATTTCACATTCTTAAAATAAAGTGGTGATCCTAACTGACTTAATACAGGAAATTTTTATTAGGATTAAATGTCAGGAATTGTGAAAAACTGGGTTTAAACGTATTTGGCTAAGGTGTATGTAAACTTCCGACTTCAACTGTATATAGTATGTACAGTGCATTCGGTAAGTATTCAGACCCCTTGACTTTTTCCACATTTTGTTACGTGCAACCTTATTCTAAAATTGATTAAATTGTTTTTTTTGTCCAAATTAATCTACACACAACAACCCATAATGACAAAGAAATAGCAGGTTTGTAGACATTTTTGCAAATTGATATAAAAAAATATTTAAAAAACTGAAATATCACATTTACCCAGTACTTTATTGAAACACCTTTTGGTATGACACTACAAGCTTAGCACATCTGTATTTGGGGAGTTTATCCCATTCTTCTCTGCAGATCCTCTCAAGCTCTGTCAGGTTGGATGGGGACCGTCACTGCACAGCTATTTTCATGTCTCTCCAGAAATGTTAGATCGGGTTCAAGTCCGGGCTCTGGCTGGGCCACTCAAGAACATTCAGAGACTTGTTCCAAAGCCACTCCTGCGTTGTCTTGGCTGTGAACCTTCACCCCACACTCTAAGGTCCTGAGTGCTCTGGAACAGGTTTTCATCAAGGATCAAGCTGCCACCACCATGCTTCACCTTCGGGATGGTGCCAGGTTTCCTCCAGACGTGAGGCTTGGCATTCAGGCCAAAGAGTTCAATCTTGGTTTCATCAGACCAGAGAATCTTGTTTCTCATGGTCTGAAATTCTTTTAGGTGCCTCTTGGCAAACTCTAAGCGGGCTGTCATGTGCCTTTTACTGAGGAGTGGCTTCCGTCTGGCCAATCTACCACAAAGGTGTGATTGGTGGACTGCTACAGAGATGGTTGTCCTTCTGGAAGGTTCTCCAATCTCCACAGAGGTACACTAGTGCTCTGTCAGAGTGACCATTGGGTTCTTGGTCAGCACCCTGACCAAGACCCTTCTCCCCCGATTGCTCAGATTGGCCGGGTGGCCAGCTCTAGGAAGAGTCTTTGTGGTTCCAAACTTCTTCCATTTAAGAATGATGGAGGCCACGGTATTCTTGGGGACCTTCAAATGCTGCAGACATTTCCCAGATCTGTGCCTCAACACAATCCTGTCTCGGAGCTCTACGGACAATTTCTTCGACCTCATGGCTTGGTTTTTACTCTGACATGCACTGTCAACTGTGGGGCCTTATATAGACAGGTGTGTGCCTTTCCAAATCATGTCCAATGAATTAAATTTACCACAGGTGGACTCCAATCAAGTTGTAGAAACATCTCAAGGATGATCAATGGAAACAGGATGCACCTGAGCTCAATTTCGAGTCTCATAACAAAGGGCCTGAATACTTATGTAAATAAGGTATCTGTTTTTATTTTTAATAATTCTGCAAAAATGTCTAAAAACCTGTTTTCGCTTTGTCATTATGGGGCATTGTGTGCAGATTGACGAGGGAACAAAATGATGTAATACATTTTAGAATAATTCTGTAACGTAATAAAATGTGGAAAAAGTCAAAAGGGTCTGACTACTTCCGAATGCACTGTTTCAGCTAGAAGTAAAAGCCTAACTGTTGTTGTCTATTAGTTTACTCCAATTAGGGAAGGGGTTGCAGGGTTAGGGGAAAATAAAGGAAAATATAGTTACAAAAAATATATATGTGAGGGATTGGATATGATGCGGACAATTACAATGATGGAAGCTGCAATATATAAGCAACATTAAAGCTGATCTACCCCTTAAAAAAATACAATGAAATAAAATATCAATTGTCTCCACAGCGTGCCCAGAGTTGTCCCGCTAGGTGAGTGATCTCTCTGATTGGATAAGAGAGTTGGCCAGGTATGAGTTAACTCTGATTGAATAAGAGAGTCAATCTGGCCGATGCTGTAACTGATTTGAGCCATGTGTCTCATCACAAAGCAGAGCTGGGCTCAGTGAGGCCCGACCAGGCCGGCCAGGAAATGAACAGGTAGGCAAAGAGGGTTCTGGGATTGTTGGAGCTCCATTGAGCACACTGACAATCTGATTACCTCACACAGGCTTAGGAGCCTTTACAGTCCAGACACACGTGTGCGGATGCCCACGCACACGTACACAGTCACATGCACACGCAAATGCACGCATGCAAAAACACAAACACACACACACACACACTGCATGTGGTCATGGTATTTTGGGACAAGTGGAGGGAGAAGGTTAAGAGACAGGAAGAAGGGGAAAAACCAACATGGAGGAGAACTGTTTGAACACACAAGCAAACAAACATACAGTACTGACACAAATTACAGCCAAATCCAAACAACAATATCCAGTCCAGTGTGGCTTTAATACAGACCTTGATTGTGGTTTCCACTTCCTGGGTTGCACCTGTGTGCCCTCTGGCCAATCAGCAGTGTTTATTTACTCCAGCAGCCAGTTATTTGGCAGCTGGCCAGGCCAAGAGAGGAGAAGCCTCCCTCTGAGCCAAACACTATTTACAACTGCTTCATAATTCACATACTCTGGATCACTTAGCATTGGTGTGTTTGTGTGTGTGTGTGTGTGTGTGTGTGTGTGTGTGTGTGTGTGTGTGTGTGTGTGTATGTATGTATATATATATATATATATATATATATATATATATATATATATATATATATATATATATATCGGATGGTGGGGGAATAAAAGGAAACAGATGAGGAAAAGAGGAGGAGCGAACAGGCAGCAGAAGCAGAAAGGAAACAGTGCAGGTTTTTTGCCTGGGGTGACCCAAAACAGCTAATTAGGCCACAAATCACAGACTAGCGGAACCCACAAACCACATCCCTGGATGATTACTACAGTTACTGAGTCCAGTCTAAAATCCTGCTTCCCCTGTCCAGCCCTGTCCACTCCCCACCGCTCCCACAATTATGTTGGTCTACACATAAACCAATGATGTGTACACACACACCCTGCTCTGAATCCAGATAAGGGCTGCATTAAAGGGATAGTTCATCCAAATTACATGTGGTTTACTTACCTTGTAAGCAGTCTATGTAAAAGGTATGATAGCATGCCATGCTTTGGTTTAGTTTTCCTAGCACTGTATCCAAAAGCTAATGTCCCCCCCCAAAATGGTTTTATTGTCACATATGAAATGATGAAGTGCAGTGAAATGTGTTGTTTTACAGGGTCAGCCACAGTAGTATGGCTGCCCTGGAGCAAATTAGGGTTAAGTGCCTTGCTCAAGGGCACATCGACAGATTTTTCATTTTGTCAGCTTGGGAATTCAAACAAGCAACCTTTCAGCTACAGGCCTAGTACTCTAACCGCTAGGCTACCTGCCTTCGTGTGGACCAACAAGCTCGGAGACAGCTTCTACCCCCAAGCTATAAGACTTTTAAATATTTAATTCAGTGGTTACCCGGACTATCTGCATTGACCATATCTTGCACTGACTCTATGCACACTCACAAGACGATACAGTGCAATCGGAAAGTATTCAGGCCCATTGACATTTTTCACATTTGTGACCCGATTCGGGAAACTAGGCGTATGTCGAAAGTCACGACTTCACAGGAGAGCCATTTGAACGTAATTTTTTTTTAAATCAAAATGGGACCTCCCTCTGCAACTGGATCCTGGACTTGCTGACGGGCCGCCCCCAGGTGGTGAGGGTAGGTAGCAACACATCTGCCACGCTGATCATCAACACTGGAGCTCCCCAGGGGTGCGTGCTCAGTCCCCTCCTGTACTCCCTGTCCACCCACGACTGCATGGCCAGGCACGACTCCAACACCATCATGAAGTTTGCAGACGACACAACAGTGGTAGGCCTGATCACCGACAACGATGAGACAGCCTATAGGGAGGAAGTCAGAGACCTGGCCGGGTGGTGCCAGAATAACAACCTATCCCCATCCCTCAACATAACCAAGACTAAGGAGATTATTGTGGACTACAGGAAAAGGAGGACCGAGCACGCCCCCATTCTCATCGACGTGGAGCAGTAGTGGAGCTTCAAGTTCCTTGGTGTCCACATCAACTACAAACTAGAATGGTCCAAACACACCAAGACAGTCGTGAAGAGGGCACGACAAAGCCTATTTCCCCTCAGGAAACTAAAAATATTTGGCATGGGTCCTGAGATCCTCAAAAGGTTCTACAGCTGCAACATCGAGAGCATCCTGACTGGTTGCATCACTGCCTGGTACAGCAACTGCTTGACCTCTGACCGCAAGGCACTACAGAGGGTAGTGTGTACGGCCCAGTACATCACTGGGGCTAAGCTGCCTGCCATCCAGGACCTCTACACCAGGCGGTGTCAGAGGAAGGACCTAAAAATTGTCAAGAGACCCCAGCAACCCCAGTCATAGAATGTTCTCTCTACTACCGCATGGCAAGTGGTACCGGATGCCAAGTCTAGGACAAAAAGGCTTCTCAACAGTTTTTACCCCCAAGCCATAAGACTCCTGAACAGGTAATCAAATGGCTACCCGGACTACTTGCATTGTGTGCCCCCCCAACCCCTCTTTTTACACTGCTGCTACTCTCTGTTTATCATATATGCATAGTCACTTTAACTATACATTCATGTACATACTACCTCAATTGGGCCGACCAACTAGTGCTCCCACACAGTGGCTAACCAGGCTATCTGCATTGTGTCCCACCCACCACCCACTCTTTTACGCTACTGCTACTCTCTATTCATCATATATGCATAGTCACTTTAACCATATCTACATGTACATACTACCTCAATCAGCCTGACTAACCAGTGTCTGTATGTAGCCTCGCTACTTTTATAGCCTCGCTACTGTATATAGCCTGTCTTTTTACTGTTATTTTATTTCTTTACCTACCTATTGTTCACCTAATACCTTTTTTGCCCTATTGGTTAGAGCCTGTAAGTAAGCATGTCACTGTAAGGTCAACACCTGTTGTATTCAGTGCACATGACAAATAAACTTTGATTTAAAGATTTGAAATGCGTGTGAACTTTCATGTGCCTTAATAACATACTTGTATGCCATCTGTAAATATGAATACAATTGAATCCTACAGACGAAGAACCGTATATGTGACATTTAAAAAAAAAAAGAGATATACATGAAAAATCATTATTGGACATCCTTTTTCTATAGTGAACCGGTTTCACAAGCTTTCCACGCGCTAATTAACAATATTTTTTAATTTAAAGATAGGCTCTCGTGGAATAACCGTTTATGTGCACCACTCAGAATGGACGGACAAGCGCACAACTTTTCTGTTGCTGATGAAAATCGCCGAAATGTGGGAAAGAAACGTAAAACAAAACTAAAAGAATGGAAAGACAGGCAAAGGAAGATCTTACGGAATGCGGGAAAACCCTATACAAATCGTAAGGGTCAAGAAAAAACAGTGAAAAGCTGTCCAAAAGAGGTATGTGGAAGAACCGTATATCAAACAATCAAGCTAGCTAGCTATAGAGTACAGTAACTAACATGTATGTTCTGGGTTGTCTAATTTGTAACTATAGAGAAAATATATTAGCTAAAGTTCGTTGGCTACTAATTTATACACTATCGTTACAAATGTTATTGCTAGATTATAGAAGAAACATAGCTAGCTACTTTTTGTCCATCCACCGGATGATTCGACATGGCTATAGTAGCTAGCTAGTTATATGTAACGTTACACTGTATCCTGCAGGGAAGAGCGTGTTCCACGACGTGCAGAAAGAATTAATTAACTACATATTGCATTTAAGTTATTTACATGAAGGGCATCTGTACTTGAAAGTACTTAAAACATCATATCAGGTGTTAAAAAAGGACATTTTACAAGTGTCATGCAAAATGTCACATATACTGTTCTTCCACAAACTGAAATCATCGCTGGAGATATACTGTTCTTCCACATTCTAAAAATTAAAACACCAATAAAATAAGTATTTTTTGAAATAACAAAATAATATCAATTGTTGTTGGAAGATATGAGTATGGTGAATTATTTGTCAACCATAAAACACCTAATGTGGTACACACAATTAATAATATAAAAATAACTGATTATCTTAAAATGGAAAAATTGTCACATATATGGTTCTTCGTCTGTAGGATTCAATTGTTAAATTATGAGCCTTGTTGGTTAAGCCACAGAAAAAGTTAGCAACCTTCACACTAGCCATGACTGTCTGAGATAATGAGTGGACTGGACATGCTGAGAGAGGAGTTTGGATTGGTCTACCATATCTGGCTTCTGTCAGTTTGAGCTCGTCAGTCTGTGTTGGTAATCCTTTTTTTTAAATGTATTGTGTAGTGGAGCTGCATAAGTGTTGCTCTCCACATTCTGGAGGATCAGGTTTTGAAATCAGTGGAATTAGAGTATGATACAATGGTTCCTCCTTTAAAAATTGTGAGCTTACACCGCGGGACTTAGAGGTACCCAGAGTCACAGCTTCATTGCTCCAGACCACCACAAGGAGGAGTTAGAGCACTCATTATGCATTTGGGTCCCAGGGTTTTTAAAAGACCAATCATATCGAGTGGTTCCAATGTTGAATTTGACACGGGCCACCCGTCCCTGGTGACTTCAGCAAAGATGGCTGACAAAACATTACGGGGAAGGAAATGCATGTAGTTATAACATCACAACGAGTCAAGAAAAAAATATACAATTGAGAGGAATATGTAGAGACAAACTATTGTGCATATTTCTTTGTCATAAAGTTAATTTACGAAAATCGCAATTTAGCAAGTTTTTTTCAGCCATATCCAATACCAGCTGTATCAAACTCATTCATTATAGCAAGCAGGGCGCAGGTTTCGAACCCCCAACATTCATGCCCGAAGTCCAGCACGCTATCAACTGTGCCCAAATGTATTAATAGGGGTTGTGGCCCGATTGTGGCTAAAAACACTTTATCAATTGGAATCTTTAACATGGAAAGGGAAAAGGGAATTATTGTTAGTTTTTAACAAGCATAGCCGGATGGGCTATTAGCTGCAGAATAGAATATTCAACCTTTACTAATTGCTGAGCTAGCTGTGAAAAAAAGAGATTAACTGCTACAAAAAAAGACCGCTAAAGCTTAAGAACACTCTGTAATGTTTACAACTACATATACTATGAACTTGTGAAAAGTGGGAGATGTGGTCAAGAAACACTGGCATGTTTTATTTACGCGATAAATTGGTCCATCCAACGGCTAGCCACAAAAGAAAATCAGCCAGGCTCTTTTATGCCCTCTTCCAAATGTTAGCTATAATTGCAGAGGTTGCGCACAGTGCAACAATATGATGTGTGTGAATATTTCTGCCACCCACATACAGGAAAACGGTTCCAAATAAATTACATTATTACGTGCTCCACCACCCATGTTATCTACATTATTAAATGTCCATGTGGGCTGTGCTATGTAGGTAAAACCTCTTGTTCTCTCAAACAGAGAATCCGTGAACATAGAGGAGAAATGACAGGGATAATCCAGTCGCAGTACATTTTAATGACCGAAAAGATGACATTTCTACCTTTAGATTTTGTGGCATAGAGAAAGTTAAGATATCAGACAGGGGAGGTGATATAAATAATACCCTGAGTAAAAGAGAATGTTTTTGGATTTTCACCCTCCAGACATTACTTAATGATGAAATGCCTGTGTATAAGGTGTATAATGATGAAATGCCTATGTATGTTATGTTGTAAATTTGAACATGCGTGAGGCCGATACGTAAAGCTTATTAAAGATCAGTGATACGATCAAGAGCAGTGTGCGAGTTCCTTCTTTTTCTTCATCTTATCTGGCTGAGCTATGCAAATGCAAAAAAATAGCTCAGATGTGTGAGTGCCTTTTGAATTTTGAATTTGACTTTACAAACAACAAGAGGGCTTAATTGGAGTCTATTTCTTCGGAGCCTAGACCTATATAAATAACTTAACTGGCTGAGGTAGGCTATGAGGCTTAACAGCCTAATAGAAGTAGTTTTTTATTTATTAGGCCTACTTACAATTGCAACTGGTCAAAAATGTAGCATCCTACATAAAACAACCATTTAAAGAAAAAAAGTCTGCACGTTCGAACTAAAACAATGTAACTAAAAAGAAAGCGCACATTTGTAATTCCCAAACTCTAAAAGTAATTGGAAAGGTAGATAGAAATTATTTGTGACATTGTGGTTACAATAAAGAATGTAGCCCATCATGCAAATGATTCCTATTAGCAGGACAATAGACTTTTTATAGCCCGGCTAATGTTGTGTTGCGAAAATCCCTCAACTTGCAATGTATTCGATGCTTAAGTACTCTAAAGTGTTACATTTCTAACTCAAAACAGCATTTCTTCATCAACGTCTTTATGCTTTCGTGAATCTTCTTGATCTTCTTCCTTTTTTTCTGTAGCAATTTTGAGCAAATTGCTCAAGGGCCACGGTTGTTTCGTATGTGAAGATGACGTTATTGAATGTCTTGCCAGCTTTGATCCATGCCTGGGCCTGCAGGACGCAAAGTTCTTTGTTTGTCAAACGAATCATTGGGTCGAAACTACAGAACAGTACAAAACAAGTGAACACACGGTTAATGTTTTGAGAGTTTTTAATTTTTATATATATATATATATATAATAAAAATTAAATATATATATCCACGCCAGGCACACCTGTGAACTCTGGAACTCCACCTCCGACAGGCAGAGTCAACATATGTGGCGGGTTCGTCAGGTTTTCGGTTCACCCTGACATTTCCATTCCTCTTCTGACAACAGAACTTGACCAACTGCTCACCAGGCACAGCAAGGGCCGCCCGGACCGTTATGCTGTTCTGCTATTCAAGGATGTGTAATCGAAGAGAGATACCACGAGTGGGCACAGAATACATACCCTTCCTGCTGTGGCCATCTATTTCAGCACCGTTTCACACTGCTTTGAGACAAGCATGGAGAAATGAAATTGTTCAAAGATTCCATGATATTCTTAAGATATGTGTTGACTGAATATAAGCAAGTGATGTCTGCTAAATAATCAAGTTAGGTTACTCCAGAAATAAATAATTCAAAAATAACTGGCTTTATTTACAAATGAATGAGAATGTCTCACCAAATGTTCAAGAATTGCCATTTTCTTGCTCACTCTAGGTTAAATGAAAACAAAATCTCCATAATATCGTTACTTTTTAAACAAAGCGATTATTATTATTAATTCATTTAGAATTATATAAAAGCCCCTTAGATATTCTCAGATATTCTCACAGATCCTAACGGAAAATGCCCCTTAGCTATTAATATAGAGTCCTCCAATCCTCTAAATGTAAGGAAAATGCCCATTAGATATTAATATAGAGTCCTCCAATCCTCTAAATGTAAGGAAAATGCCCATTAGATATTAATATGGAGTCCTCCAATCCTCTAAATGTAATTGGCGGAGAGTCACATCATTGAAAAACATATTTTTAGATATACTGTTAAAAATGGTGTAGGTCTTATTTATTTAAAGAGCATATTGAAGTTAGAAGCAAAAGCCTACAACTATTTTAGCACTGTTTCACGCTGCTCTGAAACAAGCACGACACAGGGATTCTTTAGCTAAATAGCCCAGTACTGTCCTGCCGGACATCACGTTGTACAGCGTCATATTTTCCGTTCCATCCTAACAGAAACCCAGAGGGTTTTTCATTTTTCATGGAATACAAACACCATAATATTAATCAAATAAGTACCATTCAAAAGTTTGGACACACCTACTCATTCCAGGATTTTTCTATATTTTTCTACTATTTTCTACATTGTAGAATAATAGTGAATACATCACAACTGTAGCAGGTGTAGCCCATCATGCAAATGTTTCCTATTAGCAGGACAAAATACTTTTTATAACCTGGCTACTGTTGTGAAAATCCCTCAACTTGCAAAGTATTCGATGCTTAAGTACTCTAAAGTGTCAGAGTCATTTGCTTTTCTAGTTAAAGCGTAATGTTAGCTAGCTAACATTGAGCCTGGTTGGTTAATTCCCAGCTCTGTGGCATTGTTGGCACTTTGTTCATTGTTGCTTAACTAGCTGGCTGGCTTGTTAGCTAACATTATGTGACGTGTGTGATCTTAAACATTGTTTCCCTAGCTAGGTTCATTGTTTACCTAGCTACTTACTGTTGACTAACCCCATTCCATACACATTTTCACAACCGCGGCATTCAAACGAGGCTGCAATGAAAACTAATGGGATTGTAGCGACTGTGTTGGCATCAAAATCTGGGGTGTGAAATACCTTTCTATTCAAGCGTTGATTGACATTGCAATGGCCCGATAGTATTGGAGAAAAGTTGAAAAAAACGGACCCCTCTGACGCTGTACGTTAAATTGTGAAGTGTCATGACGTAACGTACAGAACGCATAACACAACTCATTCTGTATCGTACAGCCTCTCTTCACCAGGTGTAGCGCTTCTCTCGCAGATTATAAACAAGAAAGGGACAGGGTAAGGGGGGATACCTAGTCAATTGTACAACTGAATGCATTCAGTTTTAGCTAGCTAACAGTGAAACTAGTTGGTTAGCTCCAGGCACTGTGGAATTGTTGGCACTGTTCATTGTTGTTTAACTAGCTAATGTTAGTGGGCTGGCTCGTTAGCTAACATTACTTGACGTGTGTACAACAACCGTTGAATATGGCCGATGTCAGTAAACGTCTGCAAAAAAGTGTAATGTAATTGTTTCCAGCAGAGCTGATTAGGCTGTTTTCATGTTACCCAGAGGTAAACAAATCATCGGCCAGAGCGTCAAGTGTGCGCTCCGAGAGCAAAACGAGATGGGTGGGGCTAAAGCTTAAGAGGGTGTGAACGATGCTGAATGGGTGTAAACAAAGAAGAGCTCTTCACTAGATACCAAAACATTCAAAGGCCATTTTCTCAAAAGTGAGTTTACAAGTTGATCAACTTTCAAAGCAGAATTACTTTCACATTTTTCCTCAAATGCAGTGTATGATATACCATTTTGTAGCTCTGAGTCTCTACTTAGATCCAATGTAAAAAACCCAATTTCAAATTTTGCTACATAAGACCGATTTGAGCTGGTCAGCCACATATGTGTTTTACTTTTCTTCATGCTCCTCTATAGAACAACTTGTCAGATGGTGCATTGACGACTGATGTATTCCTGTCCTGACTGTTCATAATACCACTGTAGGTATGGTTCTATTGTCTAAGAATTACTATTATACAGTCTTTGTATTGAAGATTGTTTATTATTTTCTTCTATAAATTATGGCTTCATGTATGAATGTTATTGTGTTAGTCCGTGGAAACACAGAGTGAGAACGACTTGTCAGATGGTGCATTGAAGACTAAAGTATTTCTGTCCTAACTTTTCATAATACCATTGCAGATCTACATCAATTTCCCAAAAGACAGCTGTGGTGTCGCTCTTAATTTCTTGGTTCTTCTGTTATACAAATAAAGATCTCTACAAATTGGTGCCGTGACCCGGATCAACAGATCAGCTGCAGTGGATCACCGGGGGGACCCCTAGACGGGAACTGGATCGACATCACACGTTTAGAACGTTTGAGGGCAAGGTGAACTTTGTAAAATATGTTGCGTACACCTCAGTTGTATGAGATTCCAGAACAGGAGAGAAAATACATATTAGATGTTGGTGATAACAATGTGCATGGTACTCTGGTTGGTGTTACTGTGAGAGGTGCACAAGGTATTACCATTGAGATGGGGCGGGGGGGGATCAGTTGGCCAGTATGGTTGAACATAGTGCTCGAGCCAGTCCTGTTAGATACTCAGCAGTTGATACTAGAAGGCCAAGTGTTAGCAGTAGTCAACTAAAGCATCATAACAGTAGCCAACCAGGCAATGATAACAGTAAAGAGTCTCAGAAGCCCATAGGGGGTGAAAATGAAAACCAAACCCAGTTGCAAGCCCAACAGAGTTAGTCAAACAACTGGGCAGTCTAATAGGAAATCAAGTTGCTGCTAGTCCAGCAGGGACTGCAGTATATCAGAACAGGGGCAAGACATACAGGACAGACTAATGAGGCGAGCTAAAGTCAGTAAGAATTGGGCTCCGTGGAAACCCCCTCGTTAAAATAAGCAGAGACCCTGAAGCCATATACATAACCCTGTGGGTGTGCCACAGGGTTCAATTCTCAGGCCGACTCTTTCTCTGTATACATCAATGATGTCTCTCTTGCTGCTGGTGATTCTCTGATCCACCTCTACACAGACGACACCATTCTGTATTCTTCTGGCCCTTCTTTGAACACTGTGTTAACAAACCTACAGACGAGCTTCAATGCCATACAACACTCCTTCCGTGGCCTCCAACTGCTCTTAAATGCAAGCAAAACTAAATGCATGCTCTTCGATCACTGCCCGCACCTGCCCGCCCGTCCAGCATTACTACTCTGGACGGATCTGACTTAGAATATGTGGACAACTACAAATACCTAGGTGTCTGGTTACACTGTAAACTCTCCTTCCAGACTCACATTAAGCATCTCCAATCCGAAATTAAATCTAGAATCGGCTTCCTTTTGCAACAAAGCATCCTTCACTCATGCTGCCAAACATACCCCCATAAAACTGACTATCCTACCGATCCTTGACTTCGGCGATGTCATTTACAAAATAGCCTCCAACACTCTACTCAGCAAATTGTATGTAGTCTATCACAGTGCCATCCATTTTGTCACCAAAGCCCCATATACTACCCACCACTGTGACCTGTATGCTCTCGTTGGCTGGCCCTAGCTTCATATTCGTCCCCAAACCCACTGGCTCCAGGACACCTATAAGTCTTTGCTAGGTAAAGCCCCGCCTTATCTCAGCTCACTGGTTACCATAGCAGCACCCACCCGTAGCACGCGCTCCAGCAGGTATATTTCACTGGTCACCCCCAAAGCCAACTCCTCTTTGGCCGCCTTTCCTTCCAGTTTTCTGCTGCCAATGACTGGAATGAATTGCAGAAAAATCACTGAAGCTGGAGACTTATATCCCCTCACTAACTTTAAGCATCAGCTATCAAAGCAGCTTACCGATCTTTGCACCTGTACATAGCCCATCTGTAAATAGCCGACCCAACTACCTCATCCCCATATTGTTATTTTTTTTCCTCCTTTGCACCCCAGTATCTCTAATTGCACATTCATCTTCTGCACATCTATCACTCCAGAGTTGAATTACTAAATTGTAATAATTTCGCCACTATGGCCTATTTATTGCCTTACCTCCCTAATCTTACTACATTTGCACACACTGTATATAGATTTTTCTATTGTGTTATTGACTGTACGTTTCTTAATCCCATGTGTAACTCTGTGTTGTTTGTGTCGCACTGCTTTGCTCTATCTTGGCCAGGTCGCCGTTGTAAATGAGAACTTGTTCTCAACTGGCCTACCTGGTTAAATATATATTTATTTTTATAAAAAAATATACAATATACTGAGGCAGCACTTTGTAGAGGCAAACACATCCACAATTCCATTAGGATACTTCTATGAAACCCTACCAAGACAGTCAAAGAGCTGCTTGGATTTTTGGGTCAGACTGAACAAAGCAATTGACCTTGCCAATGAGTGCTTGCAAAGACGGGGGAAAAAAGTGGATGATCCAGGTCACAAGGTGACAGTTATGTTTGTTAAGCACTGCCCTGACCCATAACTATATGCCACCCTTAGGTGCAAGCCTATTGAAAATTGGACAGTTATCGATTTACAGGAAATTATTGAAACACATCACAGAGAATAAAGTCAGCCAGACACAGGGCGCAGAGTACTGCTAAGGAAGAAGATGCGATGACTCCCAACACTTGGTGTGTGACTCAACAACAAGCTGTCAGTGATGATAATTCAGCCACACCCACTAACATTGATCAGGCTTCATTGAACAATGTGATTTCTCTTTTGGAAAAGCTTCTCCTCTCAACCTAGGAACAGAATCAAAGGAGAACTTCGGCCAGAACACCCCAAACTTATACATCCGCTGGCCCCTGTATAATTTGTAAGGCCTCAGACCATTCAACTCAGTCACACACACTGCCTTAATGAGGGTCTATGCTTCAAGTGTCACATGACAGGCCACAGAGGCTTTGAATGTCCAGCAAGTAAACAAGTTGGAGAAACAACTGCCGAGGCTCCCCCCCTCCTCTGGGCCCGCTTTAAACTAACATGCTCATGCCAAGAGGGGAGGGGGGGGTCAGTGTGGGCGAACATGTTACACCCCCACAGAACACCATGGATACAAAGACTGAAAACACCATGAAAACCAATGCAATTGATCAGAAAATAGACATTAATGACAGCATTTTCTATGTTCCAGACATAGTGCAAGAAACTGTAGAACTTCAAGCTCTGATGGAGTCACTGTCTATGACCTGCATGTTAAGCGAGTCAGCTGAAGACACAATTCTGAGATGTAACGTGACAAAACCAGAGTCGAGAATGCCAACTCAAGTAGTTTTTGTAGGTTGTGGGGCAAACAGGCACAGCCCAAGTATGAACATGACTTGAACATTGATCTTTTAGATTGCAAGACGGCAGTGTCTGTTTTAGTTCTTAGGATCCCGATCAATCGCTTTAAGAACAGATCAGAGTTCTCCTCCAGTCCCCCTGTTGCCCAGGGACTATATTTGGGCTTATATATCAAATGTCTCTAGGTCTTGATCTAGGATCAGGTCCTTCTTATCCATAACAATCTTCATTCATTATGATCTATAAGGCAAAACCGCTCTCTGATCAGCACTCCTACTCTGAGTCGCTCAAAATATATGGACCAGGGTCTTGCTTCTGCAAGCTAAGCGGATATAACAATGGCCGCCTTAGGTTTACGCAGTGTCCTGCTAATTTAGAACCTAGACTGAAGTCAATAGTTAGTGGTGTAATTCACTTAGCCAGAGATAACAAGGCGAGGAAATCCATTCACTTGACAGGTGTGGCATATCAAGAAGCTGATTAAACAGCATGATCATTACACAGGGACACCTTGTGCTGGGGTCAATAAAAGGCCCCTCTAAAATGTGCACTTTTGTCACAAAACACAATGCCATAAATTCTCAAGTTTTGAATGAGCGTGAAATTGGCATGCTGACTGCAGGAATGTCCACCAGAGCTGTTGCCAGAGAATTTAATGTTAATTTCTCTAACAAAAGCCGCCTCCAACGTCATTTGAGAGAATGTCAGTATGTCCAACCGGCTTTACAACTGCAGACCACGTGTAACCACGCCAGCCCAGGACATCCACATCCGGCTGATGGAGACGATAGAGAACACGCTTTGAAGGACAAATACTACAGTTCTGGTGCAGGTACAGCCAACTAGCAAAAATCATTTTACAATATTGTCAAAACGATACAATATTTTGTCCCCCATCACTACTTTCTATCCTTTAAATGGACAATCCCAATTTTTGCGGTATTTCCTGGGACTCTTGTGATAAATAAACCCAAAAAAAGTCCTCTCACTGTCAACTGCGTTTATTTTCAGCAAACTTAACATGTGTAAATATTTGTATGAACATAACAAGATTCAACAACTGAGACATAAACTGAACAAGTTCCACAGACATTTGACTAATAGAAATGGAATAATGTGTCCCTGAACAAAGGGGGGTCAAAATCAGAAGTAACAGTCAGTATCTTGTGTGGCCACCAGCTGTATTAAGTACTGCAGTGCATCTCCTCTTCATGGACTGCACCAGATTTGCCAGTTCTTTCTGTGAGATGTTACCCCACTCTTCCACCAAGGCACCTGGAAGATCCTGGGCATTTCTGGGGGGGAATGGCCCTAGCCCTCACCCTCCGATCCAACAGGTCCCAGACGTGCTCAATGGGATTGAGATCCGGGCTCTTCACTGGCCATGGCAGAACACTGACATTCCTGTCTTTCAGGAAATCACGCACAGAACGAGCAGTATGGCTGGTGGCATTGTCATGCTGGAGGGTCATGTCAGGATGAGCCTGCAAGAAGGGTACCACATGAGGGAGGAGGATGCCTTCCCTGTAACGCACAGCGTTGAGATTGCCTGCAATGACAACAACCTCAGTCCGATGATGAGGTGACACACCGCCCCAGACCATGACGGATCCTCCACCTCCAAATCAATCCCGTTCCAGAGTACAGGCCTCGGTGTAACGCTCATTCCTTCGACGATAAACGCGAATCCGACCATCACTCCTGGTGAGACAAAACTGCGACTCGTCAGTGAAGAGCACTTTTTGCTAGGCCTGTCTGGTCCAGCGACGGTGGGTTTGTGCCCATAGGCGACGTTGTTGCAGGTGATGTCTGGTGAGGACCTGCCTTACAACAGGCCTACAAGCCCTCAGTCCAGCCTCTCTCAGCTTATTGTGGACAGTCTGAGCACTGATGGAGGGAATGTGCGTTCCTGGTGTAACTCGGGCAGTTATTGCCATCCTGTACCTGTCCCGTAGGTGTGATTTTCGGATGTACCGATCCTTTGCAGGTGTTGTTACACGTGATCTGCCACTGCGAGGATGATCAGCTGTCCGTCCTGTCTCCCTGTTTCGCTGTCTTTGGCGTCTCACAGTACGGACATTGCAATTTATTGCCCTGGCCACCACATATGCAGTCCTCATGCCTCCTTGCAGCATGACTAAGGCACGTTCACGCAGATGAGCAGGGACCCTGGGCATCTTTCTTTTGGTGTTTTTCAGAGTCAGTGGAAAGGCCTTTTAGTGTCCTAAGTTTTCATAACTGTGACCTTAATTGCCTACCGTCTGTAAGCTGTTAGCGTCTTAACGACCGTTCCACAGGTGCATGTTCATTAATTGTTTATGGTTCATTGAACAAGCATGGGAAACAGTGTTTAAACCCTTTACAATGAAGATCTGTGAAGTTATTTTGATTTTTACAACTGATCTTTGAAAGACAGGTTCCTGAAAAAGAGACGTTTCTTTTTTTGCTGAGTTTATGAATTATTCATGGTATTGAAAATATTTTCAGGAAAATATGAAACCCTACTGTACATAAGCAGGTGTGGATGCAATATAGGTTAGGGTATGAAGGTGACTCATACAAAGATCAACTGGGATTCAAAAAGTTGGACGTTTTGCAGGTGTTGTAAGCCATAGGTTAGTTTTTGTAAAGTTTAAATAAACTGTACGATCTATAAAGAGAGTTTGCCAAATCTTACTGTATGCCAGGATTATGCCGCCTTTATGCCATGCCACCTTAAACCAAATTATCATCCACATTTCGTATGATGAAGATATCTCTGTATCATTATGTTCCTCCTTAGGCCTCTAACCACAATAACAACAAATGTTATTTCATCTGCCACCCTGCAGCTCAAACCCCTGCAGTCACCTCTGGGACAGAGGCTATGTACTCATTACAAAGTAAGTCATCATCATTAGGAGTTTATAAATGTGCTGAGTCTCTCTCTCTCTCATAACGACATTACAGCAGAGCAGACAGAACCTGTGGGCTCTGGGCTGGCAATCTGAGCCGCATTCTCCTTATTACCCATCCCATCGGGCCAGACATGTCCTCACCTATTAGAATGGAGTAATGGCACCAACAGCTAGTCAGCCACTGACACCTCAATGCCCCAGAGCCACTATACTATTATAGTGGCTGACGCCTCAATGCTCTATATAGCCACTACAGTAAAAAAGCAATAGACTCACTATCCACATATAACAAGCTTATTACTCAAGTGAAGTTTTAGTTTTTCTGACAGATTATTTTAGTCTAAACTGGTGTTTTCAGCGAGAAAGTGTGTCTGGGCCGATGTGTGCTAGCCTATGAGCTGGTCTGGACATTACTGGATGCTAGGTTGGGCAGCCTGGCCCAGAATATCCATCCCAATATGCCCTTGCTGCAACACTGCAATCAATCAGCCACCACAAAAAATCCTTAACACAACATTAGCTCAGCGTCCTCACACACAAATCCCTCATTTATTTACATTCCTAATGTATTTACTCCATCGAAAGAAAGAGGAGACTGTCAGAGGCAGGGAGGCAGAGATGGAAGATGATTTGGAGACTCGATTGTGCACACAAATTGGTTCCTGCTAGGGTGATACATCATGGAGAATTAAGAGTTCTCGGTCTTCACCTCACTCACACACAAAAATCTGGGCAGTCGACGGCAATATTGGCACAGTGGAACACATTTTTTTAAATTAGTGTTCACTTCTAGCGAGCGCCCCACATTTTATTCTACAGGAAATGAGTGCAGATAGATAGAAGGTACATACAGTCGTGGCCAAAAGTTTTGAGAATGACACGAATATTAATTTTCACAAAGTCTGCTGCCTCAGTTTGTATGATAGCAATTTGCATATACTCCAGAATGTTATGAAGAGTGATCAGATGAAGTCCCTCTTTGCCATGCAAATCAAATGAATCCCCAAAAAACATTTCCACTGCATTTCAGCCCTGCCACAAAAGGACCAGCTGACATCATGTCAGTGATTCTCTCGTTAACACAGGTGTGAGTGTTGACGAGGACAAGGCTGGAGATCACACTGTCATGCTGATTGAGTTTGAATAACAGACTGGAAGCTTCAAAAGGAGGGTGGTGCTTGAAATCATTGTTCTTTCTCTACCAACCAGGGTTACCTCCAAGGAAACATGTGCCGTCATCATTGCTTTGCACAAAAAGGGCTTCGCAGGCAAGGATATTGCTGCCAGTAAGATTGCACCTAAATCAACCATTTATCGGATCATCAAGAACTTCAAGGAGAGCGGTTCAATTGTTGTGAAGAAGGCTTCAGGGCGCCAAAGAAAGTCCAGCAAGCGCCAGGACCCTCTCCTAAAGTTGATTCAGCTGCGGGATCGGGGCACCACCAGTATAGAGCTTGCTCAGGAATGGCAGCAGGCAGGTGTGAGTGCATCTGCACGCACATTGAGGCAAAGACTTGGAGGATGGCCTGGTGTCAAGAAGGGCAGCAAAGAAGCCACTTATCTCCAGGAAATACATCAGGGACAGACTGATATTCTGCAAAAGGTACAGGGATTGGACTGCTGAGGACTGGGGTAAAGTCATTTTCTCTGATGAATCCCCTTTCCGATTGTTTGGGGCATCTGGAAAAAGCTTGTCCGGAGAAGACAAGGTGAGCGCTACCATCAGTCCTGTGTCATGCCAACAGTAAAGCATCCTGAGACCATTCATGGGTGGGGTTGCTTGTCAGCCAAGGGAGTGGGCTCACTCACAATTTTGCCTAAGAACACAGCCATGAATAAAGAATGGTGGCTATCTAGCTAAGTGGTTAGATTCCTCCAAAATGAAGTATTCACTTCGTAACAGCAGAGAAATCCCCTCCTGGATCAAGAGCCTAGCTGGCTAATATTTGTTTTGTGGGTGCAACAAACTGACAGTAGCATGAGTTACTTGTATAGTGTAGGTCACAACCTGTATAAAATGTTTGCAATGCGCACGTTAGGATTTAGTTAGCATTCTCTATGGGATTTTACATGTACTTGTTAGCATTGCTAACATTCAGATTACAGAGTATAAGTGGAGTTTGAAAACAGCGCCCCTTGTGGCCAGTGCCTATATTACCGAATATCCCGGTATGGCACAAGGTCGGTATGAAAATGTGGATACCGCCCCAGCCTAACACACACACATAGGAGGGTTATAAGCGATGGGTGTTAAACTGCCGTCATCGCAGGGAGACGTGTGTATATGTGCATCTGAGCCACAGCGTGTGACCGTAAATGCACATTGCAGCACGTCTGCCACAGCAGCCTCAGCCTCAGACATGTGAATACGTCTCTCCACTCCAGGAAGCTGAGAATTACTTCAGTCCCCTACCCTGACAGAGTACCCTTTCTGACTGGGCTGTCAGGCCTAATCCATGGCAACACAGTTAAGATCCTGAGGCTACCTACTGTACCAAACCACCAATGTCCTCATAGACCAGAGATGGGAGAGAAGAGGTGATGCAATATCGATTTAAAACACTTTCTGCACATAAAACTACTATCTGAGAAATACCGGCTGGTCTGCGCATCCTGACATCAACACTGGACTATTATGTAGCCATAGCATCAACAAAGACATAGTATGTAACAGTAGCATAGCCACAAATTCATTGGCCGGTGGGCCTGCAGAAATGTGGGCGGGCCAGCTATCTTCCTGGGGCAAAGAGAAAAATGAGTTTTATAGCTAATTTCCTGCAATTCTACACATTTTGCCATGAGGCTGAGAGAACATTTGTAAAGCTAATTAGGCAAAAAAATACACTGAATGTACAAAACATTCGTAACACCTGCACTTTCCTTGATAGACTGACCAGGTAAATCCAGTTGAAAGCTATGGTCCCTTACTGATGTCACCTGTTAAATCCACTTCAATCAGTGTCGATGAAGGGGAGGTTAAAGAAGGATTTGTAAGCCTTGAGACAATTGAGACATGGACTGTGTATGTGTGCCAGTCAGAGGGTGAATGGGCAAGACAAAAGATTTAAGTGCCTTTGAACGGGGTATGGTATTAGGTGTCACAACGTCCACAGAAGGTGGCGCCTCTCCCCGGTCGGGCGGTGCTCGGCGGTCGTCGTCGCCGGCCTACTAGCTGCCACCGATTTATGTTTCTTTTGGTTATGTCTGTTTAGGTCTGCACCTGTTTTGTGTTAGTCAATTAGTGGGGTATTTAGTTTGTCTGTTTCGCTTGGGGATTTGTGCGGGATTGTTTATGTGTCATGCCTTTATGGGCACGAAGGGGAATATTGTCAATTCCTATTTACGCTGCGTGTTTAGGCATTAGGGTTGCCGGGCTGCATCCCGTCCTTTCATATTTTTGGAGCTGTTCTCCTACTGTATTATTGTGCACCCTGCCTTGTTGCGGCATTTTTTCTATTATTATTATTAAACGTGTGTTTCACGGACCTCAGTCTCCTGCGCCTGACTTCACCCCTCCTGCTATCGAAGAGTTTCGTGACAGTAGGTGCCAGGCGCACCGGTTTGAGTGTGTCAAGAACTGGGTTTTTCACGCTCAACAGTTTCCCGTGTGCATCAAGAATGGTCCACCACCTTAAAGGACACGCAACCAAATTAACACAACTGTGAGAAGCATTGGAGTCAACATGGGCCAGCATTCGACACCTTGCAGAGTCCACGCCCTGACGAATTGAGGCTGTTCTGTGGGAAAGAGGGTGTGCAACTCAATATTAGGAAGGTGTTCCTAATGTTTTGTACAGTCAGTGTAGGTGTGATTATGATAAAGCCACTGGATTATTAGCTGTCTTGTTTGCTATATTAACAAATGATGTAGGCGGTGGCATGGTGCATATAGCCATAGAAGCACAGTGATATATATGCCTCAACGCGGTCATATTCACTGCTTGCTATGAATTCTATCTGATAGTGTTTAGGTAAAAAGACAAATAATGTACCGCTTGGAACACTGACAAGTAGAGAGCATAAAACAAAATCTGACTGGGTGGGCGTGGCTCCCCTGAGGATGGCCTGGCTCCCTAGTTGGATGGCCCACCTGTGCCTACGCGGCTGGTATGTAAAGTGGATGGGATAATACAATACTGGCCTCCTCTTCTCCCATGGCTTAACCGATCAATAAGTCAAGTTGACGCCAACTTACGAGTTCCAACCCAACTTTGCTATAAAGTGACTTTTATCATGTTTATCTTAACTTTTTTTTTGTACAGAAAGTTTATCCTATTATTACATATGACCACCAAGGACTTCTGGACATCAGATCGACAGTTACTAACCTCGATTTCAAACTTCAAATAAGACTTCAACTCCGAATCAGCTGTTCCACGGCTCATACTGGACTCTATTCCTTTGTTCCATGGGCTACCAAAACGCTGCGGGCGTAGGCACGGGAGACGAGGTGGAGTCATGGTTGAATTGATGCGAAGAGAAACCGAACGGCGCACCCCTCTGTTGTATTGGCAAATGTCCAGTCACTCGAGAATAAGCTGGATGAGCTTCGTTCGAGAGTCTCAATTCAGAGAGACTTGAAAAGCTGCAACATTATATGTCTTAATAAAACGTGGATGGATAATAAAATGTGGATGGATAATAAAACGTGGATGGATAATAAAACGTGGATGATAATAAAACGTAGATGGATAATAAAACGTGGATGGATAATAAAACGTGGATGGATAATAAAACGTGGATTGATAATAAAACGTGGATGGATAATAAAACGTGGATGGATAATGGCACTATGCACGTAGCAATTGGTTTATTCTCCATGCAGCGGCAAGGTCATACAGCGGCTTTGGAGTTGAAAGGAGATGGAGTGGGTTTTTTCTTAAAGAACAACTGGTATGCTGCTCTCCATGGCCGACGTAGAGCAAAACGTTTAAACAGGTTAACAATCACAAGTCCGCCGGGCCAGACAGAATACCAGGGCCCGTTCTCAAAGTATGCGCAGACCAGCTGGCAAGAGTCTTCACAGACATTTTCAATCTATCCTTGTCCCAGTCTGTAATTCCAGCATGTTTCCAGCTGACCACAATTGTCCCTGTTCCCAAGAGCTCCAACAAAACCTGCCTAAACGACTGTCGCACTGTAAAACTCACATCTGTAATTATGAAGTGCTTCGAAAGGCACTTCAACACCATCATCCCAGACCCACTTCAATTTGCATACCGCACCAACAGTTCCACAGATGACGCAATCGCATTTGCACTTCACACTGATATCTCCCACCTGGACAAGAGGGTAAATAACTATGTGAGAATGCTGTTCATAGATTACAGTTCGGCTTTCAACGCCATAGTCCCCTCCTAGATCACTGCTTGGTATGGCAAATGCACAGACCTTGACCGCAAGGCGGTCGGAACAACAGGCTCCGTGACAGCTTCCACCCCAAAGCCATAAGACTGCTAAATAGCCAGACTACTAAATAGTAAATTAATGGTACCCAAATTATCTGCACTGACTCTATCTTGCACTGACCCTACATATACAAACCATATACACACACACACACTCACTAGACTACATATACAAACCATATATACACACACACACACACACACACACACTCACTCACACACACTACATCGACACTCCCCCCCCCCACCACACACACACACACACACACACACACACACACACACACACACACACACACACACAGACCGACACAACACAAATACACGTACACATTAAAACACACGCACACACATCATTTGCCGCTGCTACTCTGTTGTTTATTTTACTCTTATTAATATTATTATTATTATTATCTATCCTGATGCCTAATCACTTTACCCCGCCTTCATGTGCATATCTACCTCAAATACCTTGTCACGTTGATCTGGTACCCCCTTTACATAGCTCCACATTGATCTGGTACTCCCTGTACATAGCTCCACATTGATCTGGTACTCCCTGTACATAGCTCCACATTGATCTGGTACTCCCTGTACATAGCTCCACATTGATCTGGTACTCCCTGTACATAGCTCCACATTGATCTGGTACTCCCTGTACATAGCTCCACATTGATCTGGTACTCCCTGTACATAGCTCCACATTGATCTGGTACTCCCTGTACATAGCTCCACATTGATCTGGTACTCCCTGTACATAGCTCCACATTGATCTGGTACTCCCTGTACATAGCTCCACATTGATCTGGTACTCCCTGTACATAGCTCCACATTGATCTGGTACTCCCTGTACATAGCTCCACATTGATCTGGTACTCCCTGTACATAGCTCCACATTGATCTGGTACTCCCTGTACATAGCTCCACATTGATCTGGTACTCCCTGTACATAGCTCCACATTGATCTGGTACTCCCTGTACATAGCTCCACATTGATCTGGTACTCCCTGTACATAGCTCCACATTGATCTGGTACTCCCTGTACATAGCTCCACATTGATCTGGTACTCCCTGTACATAGCTCCACATTGATCTGGTACTCCCTGTACATAGCTCCACATTGATCTGGTACTCCCTGTACATAGCTCCACATTGATCTGGTACTCCCTGTACATAGCTCCACATTGATCTGGTACTCCCTGTACATAGCTCCACATTGATCTGGTACTCCCTGTACATAGCTCCACATTGATCTGGTACTCCCTGTACATAGCTCCACATTGATCTGGTACTCCCTGTACATAGCTCCACATTGATCTGGTACTCCCTGTACATAGCTCCACATTGATCTGGTACTCCCTGTACATAGCTCCACATTGATCTGGTACTCCCTGTACATAGCTCCACGTTGATCTGGTACTCCCTGTACATAGCTCCACATTGATCTGGTACTCCCTGTACATAGCTCCACGTTGATCTGGTACTCCCTGTACATAGCTCCACATTGATCTGGTACTCCCTGTACATAGCTCCACGTTGATCTGGTACTCCCTGTACATAGCTCCACATTGATCTGGTACTCCCTGTACATAGCTCCACGTTGATCTGGTACTCCCTGTACATAGCTCCACATTGATCTGGTACTCCCTGTACATAGCTCCACGTTGATCTGGTACTCCCTGTACATAGCTCCACATTGATCTGGTACTCCCTGTACATAGCTCCACGTTGATCTGGTACTCCCTGTACATAGCTCCACATTGATCTGGTACTCCCTGTACATAGCTCCACGTTGATCTGGTACTCCCTGTACATAGCTCCACATTGATCTGGTACTCCCTGTACATAGCTCCACATTGATCTGGTACTCCCTGTACATAGCTCCACATTGATCTGGTACTCCCTGTACATAGCTCCACATTGATCTGGTACTCCCTGTACATAGCTCCACATTGATCTGGTACTCCCTGTACATAGCTCCATTCTTGAGTTTTTTGTTTTTTTATTCCGTGTGTTATTTTATTTTTAAACTCTGCATTGTTTGGAAAGGCTCGTAAGCATAAGCAACGCAATTTGATTTGGTCTGGTGACACCTTCCATAGAGCACAATGACATTCGACTGTATAGTATTTTGAATGGAACATCCCTTTAACTAGCCTGGTGAGTCCTTCTATAAAGCACAATGCCTGGTTTTAGAGTCAATCAGGGGAAACAGTGTTTAAACAGAGCAGGTAGTCTGCCTCCTTCTCTACCCTCTGTTTTGTTCAGCCACATCTTCATTTGCCTTGGCTCAGTGACCACCGCAGAACCACCAGAACGAAAGAGAGAGGGGGAGGAGGAGAGATAAAGGGGAAGGAAGAGTGGAGAGAGGGGGGGATAAAGGAAAGCGTGAGTGAGTGAGTGAGTGAGTGAGTGAGTGAGTGAGTCAACACACTGTTTTAATCATGGCTAGCATACACATCGGTAAACGAGAGGTTAACACAGAGAAAGACCGTACTCACTCACTCTGCCTGAGGATTGGGGTGGTAGGTAGGTAGTTGGACACTAGCCATGAGAATAGACAGCTCTATTAGTACTTCATTACCCTTGTGAAAGGTGAGGTAAGGGGTTGCTAACTGTGAGGCACCATCCTTCTCTGGGTCTCCTAGGAGTAGAAGATGAGAACTCTAATCTAAGATAAAGGCAGCGGAGGAGCTTGGTGCTCCACTGTACATCTCTCTCCAGAGGCGTGTTGAGGCCCAGTCCCAGAGAGAGCAGAGCAGAGCAGAGCGACTCCTCTCCCCTCCCCTCTCCTCTTTTCAACTTTCCTCCAGTCATTCACTGCTGGTAGCACATTTCCTTACAAGGGGTGGGCATGTCAACATCACCCCGTTCTCCCTTTCCCCTGCTCTCTCCCCCCCTCCCCCTCCCCCTCCACCCCGCGCCTCACCCTCGGCAGTGGGGCACGGAGCTGTTAGCGACACACCCCACTCCCTCCTCTCACCACCTTCCCCCTGACTTGGAGTCACCCAATTAGAGGCAGCTGTAGCCAGCAGGGAGCCCCATGCCCGAGCCAGGCTACACCCAGCCCTGTGGAGTGTAGGTGAAGCCCTGTGGAGGGTAGAGAGGAGGCCCTTAGCGGCCTGCCTAGCTGATCCACAGCCTGGGAGAGTATCCTTCAGCTCCACCCTCAGGCTCAGCACACCAAGCTAATCAACCATCTCTCCATCACCATGACGATGTAGTGCCAACACTGACTGGAGACAGTACATCTGAGTGGATCCATCATGCTCCACTGACCGTGACAGACTGACTGAACTGCACTGCATGTGTGTTCAAGTGAAACTCGACGTATATCACGGACTCCAAAGCGCTGTACAGTCGAATTCAGCACAAACTTGAATGAGTGTTAGGCCGAATGAGTCATTCGGTTCACATACTAGCTAGCTTTTAATCAGAATACAATGCCTGGATGCAGACACGGAATATGTGCCCAACAATGTATCTCTTGGAACAGATATAACGTCTACTTGAGTATGATTTTAATCTCGAATCCAACTGGTTTCACTCAACTGCAGGGCAATATAAAAGCTCAAAATAAAACTGTAATAACTGGACCCTCACCGCCAGAGAAAAATGTGAAGAACCAAAGAGAGATAGAAGAGGACGTTAATGAAAAAGCTGCAGAAAGAGAGAAGAAGAAAAAAATAGACAAACAATGCAGAACTATGTTCCTGAGGAGGTCTCATTGGTGTTAGATATCATAACTCTTATGAAAAATGCCTACGTGCGCATACGCACACACGCCTTGAATAACCTTTCATTATATTCCAGGGTGTGGATATCTGTGTAGCTTATTTAGTGGTTCATAAGTAAAGTATACACACCGCAGGAGAGTGAGACGGTGCCCACAGAGTGTTTCCCACCACTTTTGTACTGCTGATGTTTAGGTTTAGGCTAGATTAAGAAATAGGTTAGGTTAACCTTCTCTTAATAACCTGTTGGGGCTAGGGGGCAGTATTTGCACGGCCTGATAAAAAACATACCCAATTTAAACTGGTTACTACTCTTGCCCAGAAACGAGAATATGCATATAATTAGTAGATTTGGATAGAAAACACTCTAAAGTTTCTAAAACTGTTTGAATGGTGTCTGTGAGTATAACAGAACTCATATGGCAGGCCAAAACCTGAGAAGATTCCATACAGGAAGTGCCCTGTCTGACAATTTGTTCTCCTTCTGTGGCATCTCTATCGAAAATACAGCCTCTCTGCTGTAACGTGACATTTTCTAAGGCTTCCATTGGCTCTCAGAAGGCGCCAGAAAGTGGAATGACGTCTCTCCAGTCTCTGGGCAAAAAAACAGCAGGAGATTTTGTGAGTGGTCAGGCTGAGAACAGTGACACTGGAGATGCGCGTTCATGTGAATTCTCCATGTTTTTCTTTCTCTCTTTGAATGAATACAACGTCGCCCGGTTGTAATACTATCGCTATTTTACGAGAAAATCGCATAAAAATTGATTTTAAACAGCGTTTGACATGCTTCGAAGTACGGTAATGGAATATTTTGACATTTTTTGTCACGAAATGCGCTCGCGCGTCACCCTTCAGATACTGACCTGAACGCACGAACAAAACGGAGCTATTTGAATATAACTATGGATTATTTGGAACTCAAACAACATTTGTTGTTGAAGTAGAAGTCCTGGGAGTGCATTCTGACAAAGAACAGCAAAGGTAATCCAATTTTTCTTATAGTAAATCTGAGTTTGGTGAGGGCCAAACTTGGTGGGTGTCAAATTAGCTAGCCTTGATGGCCGGGCTATCTACTCAGAATATTGCAAAATGTGCTTTTGCCGAAAAGCTATTTTAAAATCTGACACCGCGATTGCATAAAGGAGTTCTGTATCTATAATTCTTTAAATAATTGTTATGTATTTTGTGAACGTTAATCGTGAGTAATTAAGTAAATTCACCGGAAGTTTGCGGTGGGTATGCTAGTTCTGAACATCACATGCTAATGTAAAAAGCTGTTTTTTGAAATAAATATGAACTTGATTGAACAAAACATGCATGTATTATATAACATAATGTCCTAGGAGTGTCATCTGATGAAGATCATCAAAGGTTAGTGCTGCATTTAGCTGTGGTTTTGGTTTTTGTGACATATATGCTTGCTTTGAAAATGGCTGTGTGATTATTTTTGGCAGGGTACTCTAATGTTTTGCTTTCGCTGTAAAGCCTTTTTGAAATCGGACTACGTGGTTAGAGTAACGAGAGTCTTGTCTTTAAAATGGTGTAAAATAGTCATATGTTTGACAAATTGAAGTTACAGCATTTATGAGGTATTTGTATTTTGCGCCACGCGATTCCACTGGCAAGCGTCCCACCAAGCCCAGGGAGGTTAAAGACATGCTCCAGAACTTTGGCGACTACGAAGTATTTTTTTAAACCTCCCGCTTTGGACTGGATGTGTCACAATGTGTAGTTCATAAATGCATAATATATGAGCAGAATTACTACCATACCTCAATTTGCCACAGAATCCCTAGTTCTCCGGGACTGGGCCTCAATTTCAGTGACAGCTAGCAAGATGCACACACAGCAGAGTGAGAGAGAGAGAGCGATGACGTGATGCACATATCTGCACATATGTGACGTAGTACACACGAGCGCTACTTTCAGAGCTACTGGCTAAAAAGTATACAAAAGTACTGGAGAATATCTTTAATGTGGTAAAGTGTAGATTAGAATATTAAAATCTGTACTGCATTATCTATCCTGTCATTTGCACCTGTAACGTTGTGACTTCCTACATCGGCATTAGGCAGTCAACCCAGGCAGAGAAAAAGTCCATAAAAAATGGGAAATACAGACTTCTGATTGACGCAGTGAAATACTTACACAACACTAGAGAGGTTTACTGAAAGTTTAAAAGCTAAAAAGCAATAGAACCTGAGATCCAGACTGGTAAATAATACAAAAGCCTGTCTCCTGGGAACTGAGTGGAATATAGAGGAGGCTCAGACGCACACTGTTGACTCTGTGGCAGGCGAAATAAATCACAACATATGCCAGAGAGTACACCATCCGACCCTGCCTCTCAACCACCGTCAATCTTCCTCTCTTTCTATTTCTACTATTTTCTTTCATCCTCTCTTTCCCAACATACCTGTATGCCATCCAGTATGCCATCTAACCATCCAACCCTACCTCTCAACCTCAAATTCTACAGCTTTCTCCTCCTTTCTCGTTTTCACAACACATCCAGTACACCATCCAGTCTCTCAAGCTCTCGTAGTACATTCCATCTTCCCTGGAATATATACATGAACCATTTTCCATCCTAAAAATGTGGAATAAGCAAAGGCTTTGATTTGTGGTGAAACAGACAGAAAAGGGGTCCTAGAAACATTATTGGTATTGGAAATACATCCAAACACAATAATGTTGAAGTAAATACCCTTTCCAACTAATATCAACACTTATATTTCATTTTGGAGAAATGATTTGACTTCTGTAAGTTTAAGAAACATTGCATTGTGCTTTGTAATTCTGTTACCAAAAACCCTAATACTGTATATTTAAGATATTTTCGAATTTCTCTTCCTCATGAGGTAACAAGTAAAGGTAAACCTACCTATTAGTTTAGTGTTTTTACTGATACCAAGTTTGTTTATGAATTATGCAGTAACGGAATTACGGCAATTTAATTGGCTACAATGGGAAATCCTAGTAGTCACAAACCACAGTTGGGTCACTTGCTACGGTCCTCCCTTTTGCTGGCATACTGTTATGTTCAGCTCATAACTGTTTACTTTCTCTCTGTGTCATCTGGTTGTCAAAGCAAGCCTGTGAAAACAGTCTGGACAACCCTTCACTGTGTCTGTCTCTGTCTTTCTTTCTTTCTCTCTCTGTCCTTCTTTGTCTCTCTCTCTCTCATGGTCTCTCTCTTTGTTTCTCTCTCTTTTTGTCTCCCTTTCTTTCTCTCTCTCTTTGTCTCTGTCTCTCTCTTTGTCTCGCTCTCTCTGTCTTTCTCTCTCGCTCTCTATCTCTTTCTTTGGCTCTCTCTCGCTCTCTTTCTTTGTGTCTCTCTGTCTCTCCTTCTCTCTTTGTCTCCCTCTTTTTGTCTCCCTCTCTCTCTTTCATTGTCTCCCTCTCTTTCATTGTCTCCCTCTCTTTCATTGTCTCCCTCTCTTTCTCTTTCTTTGTCTCCCTCTCTTTCATTGTCTCCCTCTCTTTCATTGTCTCCCTCTCTTTCTCTTTCTTTGTCTCCCTCTCTTTCATTGTCTCCCTCTCTTTCTCTTTCTTTGTCTCCCTCTCTTTCATTGTCTCCCTCTCTTTCTCTTTCTTTGTCTCCCTCTCTTTCTCTGTCTCCCTCTCTTTCTCTTTCTTTGTCTCCCTCTCTTTCTCTTTCTTTGTCTCCCTCTCTTTCTCTGTCTCCCTCTCTTTCTCTTTCTTTGTCTCCCTCTCTTTCTCTGTCTCCCTCTCTTTCATTGTCTCCCTCTCTTTCATTGTCTCCCTCTCTTTCTCTTTCTTTGTCTCCCTCTCTTTCATTGTCTCCCTCTTTTTCATTGTCTCCCTCTCTTTCTCTTTCTTTGTCTCCCTCTCTTTCATTGTCTCCCTCTCTTTCTCTTTCTTTGTCTCCCTCTCTTTCATTGTCTCCCTCTCTTTCTCTTTCTTTGTCTCCCTCTCTTTCATTGTCTCCCTCTCTTTCTCTTTCTTTGTCTCCCTCTCTTTCATTGTCTCCCTCTCTTTCTCTTTCTTTGTCTCCCTCTCTTTCATTGTCTCCCTCTCTTTCTCTTTCTTTGTCTCCCTCTCTTTCATTGTCTCCCTCTCTTTCTCTTTCTTTGTCTCCCTCTCTTTCATTGTCTCCCTCTCTTTCTCTTTCTTTGTCTCCCTCTCTTTCTCTGTCTCCCTCTCTTTCTCTTTCTTTGTCTCCCTCTCTTTCTCTGTCTCCCTCTCTCTCTCTCTCTTTGTCTCCCTCTTTCTTTGTCTCACTCATTGTCTCTATTTCTTTGTCTCTCTCTCTTTCTTTGTCACTTTCTCTCCCTCTCTTTTTCTTTCTCTCTCTCTTTCTTTGTCTCTCTCACTCTCTCTTTCTTTGTCTCTCTCTCTGTCTCTCTCTCTCTCCCTCTCTTTTTCTTTCTCTCTCTCTTTCTTTGTCTCTCTCACTCTCTTTCTTTCTTCTCTCTCTCTCTGTCTCTCTCACTCTCTCTCTCTCTCTTTCGTCCATCTTTGTCTCTCGCTCTCTCTCTTTCTTTGTCTCTCTCGCTATTTCTTTCTTTGTCACTTTCATTCTCTCTCTTTGTCTCTCTCGCTATCTCTCTTACTTTGTCTCTCTCTCTCTCTTTTTGTCTCTCGCTCTCTCTCTTTGTCTCTCGTTGTCTCTCTCTCTCTTTCGTTGTCTCTTTGTCTCTCTCACTCTCTCTTTGTCACTCTCTAGCTCGCTCTCTCTCTTTCTTTCTTTGTCTCTCTCTTTCTTTGTCTCTCTCTCTCTCTCTTTCTTTGTCAAATCAATTCAATTTGCTTTATTGGCATGACATAATGTACATATTGCCAAAGCTTACTTTGGATATTTACAACATGAAAATAATAAGAATCAAAAGTGTCAACGGGACAACAGTAACAACAATAACCAAGGGTCAAAATAACCATACATTGAATGATGACAATAAGCATACAGTAGAGGACATGTGCAGGTTGATTGGTCTGTCAGACACTGTCCCTCAACTTATGGCAGGCGGCAATGTAGTGCGCTGCCAACCCACAGCTCTCTGCGTCCTCCCCCAACAGGACGGCTAGTCTACTCTCATCAGAGAGGTCTTTGAAACCTTGAAAAAGGGTTTCAAATTTGGGGAAATTACACTAATTGTTTTATATTTTTTACATTTTGTCAGGAAATGCAGCTCTGTCTCAGGTTCTGCTGTTGTGCAGTGGTTGCACAGCCTTTCCTCTACAGGGAGCCAGGTTTTCCTGTGTCTACCCTTCTCAACAGCAAGGCTGTGCTCACTAAGCCTGTACTCTGTCAAGGTTTTTCTAAGGTTTTGATCAGTAACCATGGTCAAATAGTTAGCCACGGTGTACTGTCGATTTAGGGCCAGATAGAACTGCATTTTGCTTTGTGCTTGTGCTTGTGTTTCCCAATAAGCAATGTAGTTTTGTTTTGACTGTGTTGTAATTTGGTTTATTCTGATTGATTGGATGTTCTGGTCCTGAGGCTTCAGTGTGTTAGTAGAAGAAGTTTGTGAACTCAGCCCCAGGACCAGCTGGATGAGGGGACTCTTTTCTTTGCTCAGCTCTTGGCATTGCAGGGCTTGGTAATGATATGAGAGGGGGTCACTGTATTTTAGATGTTCCAAAACGGAATTGCTCTTTTTATAGTTTTTATTATTAGTGGATATTGGCCTAATTCTGCCATTCATGGATTGTTTGTAGTTTTCCTCTGGACATGTAGAAGAATCTTACAGAACTCTGCATGCAGGGTTTCAATGGGGTGTTTGTCCCATTTGATGAAACACCTTTTGTCTCTCTCTCCCTCTCTCTGTCTTTGTCTCTCTCTTTCTCTCTCTCTCTTTGTCTCACTCTCTCTCTTTGTCTCTCTTTCTTTCTTTCTTTCTTTCTTTCTCTGTTTCTCTCGCTCTCTCTTTATTTGGCTCTCCCTCTCTTTGTCTCTCTCTATGTCTCTCTCTTTCTTCCTTTGTCTCTCTCTCTCGCTCTATTTCTTTGTTTCTCTCTCTCTCTCGCTCTCTCTTTTTTCTTTGTCTCTCCCTCATTCTTTGTCTCTCTCTCTTTCTCTCTCCCTCTTTCTTTGTCTCTCCCTCTTTCTTTGTCTCCCTCCCTCTCACTCTCACTCTCTCTTTCTTTGTCGCTCTCTCGCTTTGTCGCTCGGTCGCTCCCTCTCTTTGTCGCGCCCTCGTCTCTCTCTATATTTCTGTCTCTCTCTCTCTCTATTTCTTTGTCTTTCTCTGTCTCTCTCTATTTCTTTGTCTCTCTATTTGCCTCTCTGTCTCCCTCTCTCTTTCTTTGTCTCTTTGTGTCGCTCTCTGTCTCTCTCTCTCTTTGTCTCTCTCTTTCTTTCTTTCTTTGTCTCTCTCTCTTTCTTTGTCTCTCTCTCTTTCTTTGTCTCTCTCTCTCTTTCTTTGTCTCTCTCTCTTTCTTTGTCTCTCTCTCTCTTTCTTTGTCGCTCCCTCTTTCTTTGTCTCTCTCTCTC
This sequence comes from Salmo trutta, assembly GCF_901001165.1. Lineage (NCBI taxonomy): Eukaryota > Metazoa > Chordata > Actinopteri > Salmoniformes > Salmonidae > Salmo > Salmo trutta. The sequence goes on along the minus strand of NC_042970.1, from coordinate 41,456,196 downwards.
TTTCTTTGTCGCTCCCTCTTGTCTCTCTCTATATTTCTTTGTCTCTGTCTCTCTATTTCCTTGTCTCTCTCTTTGCCTCTCTGTCTCTGTCTCCCTCCCTCTTTCTTTGTCTCTCTCTTTGTCTCTCTCTTTCTTTCTTTCTTTCTCTCTCTCGCTCTCTTTATTTGGCTCTCTCTCTTAGTCTCTCTCACTGTCTCTATGTCTCTCTTTCTTCCTTTGTCTCTCTCTCTCGCTCTCCCTCTCTCTTTCTTTGTTTTTCTCTCTCGCTCTCTTTCTTTTTTGTCTCTCCCTCTTTGTCTCTCTCACTCTCTCTCTCTTTATTTGTCTCTCTCTCTTCCTTGTCTCTCTCTATCGCTCTCTATCACTCTTTGTCTCTCTCTTTCTTTGTCTCTCTCTCTCTTTGTCTCTCTCTCTTTCTCTCTCCCTCTTTCTTTGTCTCCCTCTCGCTCTCTCTTTCTTTGTCTCTCTCTCTTTCTTTCTTTGTCTCTTTCTTTCTTTGTCCCTCTCTCTCTTTGTCTCTCTCTCTCTGTCGCTCTCTCTCGTTGTCGCTCTCTCTCGTTGTCGCTCTCTCTCGTCTCTCTCTCTATTTCTTTATCTCTCTCTTTCTCTCTATTTCTTTCTCTCTCTCTCTCTTTCTTTGTCTCTCTCTCTTTCTTTGTCTCCCTCTCTCTTTCTTTGTCTCCCTCTCTCTTTCTTTGTCTCCCTCTCTCTTTCTTTGTCTCCCTCTCTCTTTCTCTCTCTCTCTCTCTCTTTCTTTGTCTCTCTCTCTTTCTTTGTCTCCCTCTCTCTTTCTTTGTCTCCCTCTCTCTTTCTTTGTCTCCCTCTCTCTTTCTTTGTCTCCCTCTCTCTTTCTTTGTCTCCCTCTCTCTTTCTTTGTCTCCCTCTCTCTTTCTTTGTCTCCCTCTCTCTTTCTTTGTCTCTCTCTCTCTTTCTTTGTCTCTCTCTCTCTTTCTTTGTCGCTCCCTCTTTCTTTGTCTCTCTCTCTTTCTTTGTCTCTCTCTCTCTTTCTTTGTCTCTCTCTCTTTCTTTGTCTCTCTCTCTCTTTCTTTGTCGCTCCCTCTTTCTTTGTCTCTCTCTCTCTTTCTTTGTCGCTCCCTCTTGTCTCTCTCAATATTTCTTTGTCTCTGTCTCTCTATTTCTTTGTCTTTCTCTATTTCCTTGTCTCTCTCTTTGCCTCTCTGTCTCTGTCTCCCTCCCTCTTTCTTTGTCTCTGTCTCTCTCTTTGCCTCTGTCTCCCTCCCTCTTTCTTTGTCTCTCTCTCTTTCTTTGTCTCCCTCTCTCTTTCTTTGTCTCCCTCTCTCTTTCTTTGTCTCCCTCTCTCTTTCTTTGTCTCCCTCTCTCTTTCTTTCTCTCTCTCTCTCTTTCTTTGTCTCTCTCTCTTTCTTTGTCTCCCTCTCTCTTTCTTTGTCTCCCTCTCTCTTTCTTTGTCTCCCTCTCTCTTTCTTTGTCTCCCTCTCTCTTTCTTTGTCTCCCTCTCTCTTTCTTTGTCTCCCTCTCTCTTTCTTTGTCTCCCTCTCTCTTTCTTTGTCTCTCTCTCTCTTTCTTTGTCTCTCTCTCTCTTTCTTTGTCGCTCCCTCTTTCTTTGTCTCTCTCTCTTTCTTTGTCTCTCTCTCTCTTTCTTTGTCTCTCTCTCTTTCTTTGTCTCTCTCTCTCTTTCTTTGTCGCTCCCTCTTTCTTTGTCTCTCTCTCTCTTTCTTTGTCGCTCCCTCTTGTCTCTCTCAATATTTCTTTGTCTCTGTCTCTCTATTTCTTTGTCTTTCTCTATTTCCTTGTCTCTCTCTTTGCCTCTCTGTCTCTGTCTCCCTCCCTCTTTCTTTGTCTCTGTCTCTCTCTTTGCCTCTGTCTCCCTCCCTCTTTCTTTGTCTCTCTCTTTGTCTCTCTCTTTCTTTCTTTCTTTCTCTCTCTCGCTCTCTTTATTTGGCTCTCTCTCTTAGTCTCTCTCACTGTCTCTATGTCTCTCTTTCTTCCTTTGTCTCTCTCTCTCGCTCTCCCTCTCTCTTTCTTTGTTTTTCTCTCTCGCTCTCTTTCTTTTTTGTCTCTCCCTCTTTGTCTCTCTCACTCTCTCTCTCTTTATTTGTCTCTCTCTCTTCCTTGTCTCTCTCTATCGCTCTCTATCACTCTTTGTCTCTCTCTTTCTTTGTCTCTCTCTCTTTCTCTCTCCCTCTTTCTTTGTCTCTCTCTTTCTTTGTCTCTCTCTCTTTCTCTCTCCCTCTTTCTTTGTCTCCCTCTCGCTCTCTCTTTCTTTGTCTCTCTCTCTTTCTTTCTTTGTCTCTTTCTTTCTTTGTCCCTCTCTCTCTTTGTCGCTCTCTCTCTTTGTCTCTCTCTCTCTGTCGCTCTCTCTCGTTGTCGCTCTCTCTCGTCTCTCTCTATATTTCTTTGTCTCTGTCTCTCTCTCTATTTCTTTATCTCTCTCTTTCTCTCTATTTCTTTCTCTCTCTCTCTCTTTCTTTGTCTCTCTCTCTCTTTCTTTGTCTCCCTCTCTCTTTCTTTGTCTCCCTCTCTCTTTCTTTGTCTCCCTCTCTCTTTCTTTGTCTCCCTCTCTCTTTCTTTGTCTCCCTCTCTCTTTCTTTGTCTCTCTCTCTCTTTCTTTGTCTCTCTATCTCTGTCACTCTCTCTCTCTATTTCTTTGTTTTTCTTTATCACTCTCTCTCTCTTTCTTTGTCTCTCTCTTTCTTTGTCTCTCTCTTTCTTTGTCTCCCTCTCTCTTTCTTTGTCTCCCTCTCTCTTTCTTTGTCTCTCTCTCTCTTTCTTTGTCTCTCTATCTCTGTCACTCTCTCTCTCTATTTCTTTGTTTTTCTTTATCACTCTCTCTCTCTTTCTTTGTCTCTCTCTTTCTTTGTCTCTCTCTTTCTTTGTCTCTCTCTATTTCTTTGTCTCTCTCTGTCTCTCTTTCTTTGTCTCCCTCTCTTTCCTTGTCTCTCTCTGACAACAACTACCCTCTTACCATTTATTGTAACAACAACCTCACCCACTGAGCACCTACCGACACCGGACGTTCATGGACATTGAAAAGTAGCTGAAATTTGGTAGGTCAATACTTGCCGGACCAAATCTGAACCAATATTGTTTCTGCAGACGTCATTGACTCTAAATTCAAAGCAGATAATTAGCAGACCTTTGGAAAACCATGGTCACATAGTGCACACAGTGCTTCAGACTACATATTCACCTAACAATACCAAGCACACAGAGGCTAAGGAGCTTTAGCTATCTGAATCGCTATAGCTCAGTGTCAACACAGGTTCAGTGTCAAAGCACGAAGACAGGGTTGAATAGATAACATGATACACGAAATGCTCAGAGAATATAGGGAGAGGCCTCGCCGACAGGCTGCAGAGGTTAGCGTATGCTATGTGCAAAGTGCTATAAATACAAAAGCAATTACAGTTACAGTATAACTACCTTGACCACAGTCTGAACTACAACATATCCAACAGCTTTATGTGAGTGTTTAGGCATATTGCACAAATGAATGTCAGAACGTTGTGTACTAGTGTTATCAAGATACCAGTATCACAATACCAGGCAGTAAGGAAGCAATGTAAAGAAAACATGTAGCAGATAACATCTCTTAAAGAAAACAGTCCTAATGTTGGAAAAAGCTGCCTTATGGTGGTCACCAAGAGTCACATTTGCAAGCTATAGCACACACTATTTTACAAAAGTAGGTTTTAAAAAGGACCGTAGAGTTTAGTCTGCTTTGTGTTTTCTTTCTTGCCAAGGAAAAGCTGGTTTCGTACTGCAGTAACAGAGTTGACATCACAGCAGTAAATGTTCTGGGTAGTTGGTATTATAGGTGTAACCAGTTTCCCTTTCCTCTCCTCTCCAAGGAGATACAGCATCAACGAGAAGGAAAAGTGTACAAAGACTAATTTCATCCTACTTTATGCTCCAGGCGAAACCACATTGGGAATAAAACTGTTAAAATCAGTTCATTCAGATCTCTTTCCATTATGGTAAAATGGAATGTGAAAGAGGTTTTAACAGTTTTTGAATGATCCTTTCCTTTTAAAATCATTTTAAATATGAGTGGTTTTTACAAGACTGCAGGCAGTGCTCAAATTAGTAGGAGGGAGATAGTGAGAGTGAATTTTCAAGGATAATATACAATTCAGGGGCAGAATATCATTAATTTCCATCTCATTTCAGCCTTGTCCTACTCAGATGGCCGAGAGCACTCTCTTCATGTCATTATCTAAAGGAAAATTTGCTCAGTTAGTAGATATGAACCAGGAACACTACTAGCTTTCAAATTAAAATTCAAGCAAAGTGTAGCTGGCTGGCAGCACAATGATTCAAATAAATAAATACATATATACTGAAAACACATAAAAAATACAAAAGTATGTGGACACTCCTTTAAATTAGTAGATTCTGACATTTCAGCCACACCCGTTGCTGACAGGTGTATACAAATCGAGCACGCGGCCATGCAAACACCATAGACAAACATTGACAGTAGAATGACCTTACTGAAGAGCTCAGTGACTGTCAAAGTGGCACTGTCATAGAATGCCACCTGTCCAACAAGTCAGTTAGTCAATTTCTGCCCAGCTAGAGCTGCCCCCGGTCAACGGTAAGTGCTGTTATTGTGAAGTGGGAACGTCTAGGGCTCAGCTGCGAAGTGGAAGGCCACACAAACTCACAGGAACCGCAGAGTGCTGAAGTGCGTAGCGAATCTAAGCATCTGTCCTTGGGTTGCAACCCTCACTACCGGGTTCCAAACTGAGTTCAAAGCAACATCAGCACATTAACTGTTCGACGGGAGCTTCATGAAATGGGTTTTCATGGCCGAGCAGCCGCACACAAGCCTAAGATCACCCTGCGCAATTCCAAGCGTCGGCTGGAGTGGTGTAAAGCTCATCGCCATTGGACTCCACAGTGGAAACGAGTTCTCTAGAGTGATGAATGATGCTTCACCATCTGGCAGTAAACGCCAGGAGAACGCTACCTAACCCAATGCATAGTGACAACTGTAAAGGTTGGTGGAGGAGGAATAATGGTCTGGGGCTGTTTTTCATGGTTCGGGCTAGAACCCTTAGTTCCAGTGAAGGGAAATCTTAACGCTACAGCATACAATGACACTCTAGATTATTCTATGCTTCCAACTTTGTGGCAACAGTTTGGGAAAGGCCCTTTTCTGTTTCAGCATGACAATGTCACTGTGCAAAAAGCGACGTCCATAAAGAAATTGTTTGCCTAGATCGGTGTGGGAGAACTTGACTGGCCTGAACAGAGCCCTGAACTGAAACCCATTGAACACCTTTGGGATGAATTGGAATGCCGACTGTGTGCCAGGCCTAATCGGCCAAAATCAATGCCAATCCCACTAATATATACAGTGCCAGTTAAAAGTTTGGACACACCTACTGACTCAAGGGCTTTTCTTTATTTTTACTATTTTCTACATTGTAGAATAATACTGAAGGAATCAAAACTATGAAATAACACATATGAAACCATGTAGTAATCAAAAAACTTCATATTTGAGATTCTTCAAATAGCCACCCTTTGACTTGATTGACAGCTCTGCACACTCTTGGCATCTCTCAACCAGCTTCATGTGGTAGACAGCTGGAATGCATTTCAATTAACAGGTGTGCCTTGTTAGAAGTTAATTTATGGAATTTCTTTCCTTCTTAATGCGTTTGAGCCAATCAGTTGTGCTGTGACAAGGTAGGGGTGGCATACAGAAGATAGCCCTATCTGATAAAAGACCAAGTCCATATAATGGCAAGAACAGCTCAAACAAGCAAAGAGAAACGACAGTCCGTCATTAATTTAAGACATGAAGTTCACTCAATGCGGAACATTTAAAAAATGTTGAAAGTTTCTTAAAGTTCAGCCGCAAAAACCATCAAGCGCTATGATATAACCGGCACTCATGAGGACCGCCACAGGAATGGAAGACCCAGAGTTATCTCTGCTGCAGAGGATAAGTTCATTAGAGTTAACTGCACCTCAGATTGCAGCCCTAATAAATGTTTCAGAGTTCAACAGACACATCCAAGATGGCGTAGCAGTCAGACGTCTTTGTCTTTGTCCTGTCGTGTCCCTTGTATATATCTTTTTACATCTTTTTCTTCGCATATCTTTTAAAATATTTTCCTAAACCTCAACTTCTAAATACTCTCATGCAACCCGCCTCACCCAATGTGGCGTGGATCAGTTTTTTTTTTCTAAAGTATTTCTATTTACTTCGGATCTGGAATCCCTCAACTGAAGTTAGCCAGCTAACTACCTACCAGCTATCAGTCAGCAAACCATTGCTAGCGGTCATCAGCTAACATTTAGCTCGGAAAGCTCTCGCCAGTTCGAACAACGTGACTCAAACCAGAGCATAATGGACCTATTATTATTTTTTATTTTTTTCCCCCATATCCCCTGATTCCTACCGCAAACTCTGAACATTTTCATCTGGATCTTCGCAACTAGCAAACCGCAATCCCGGGTGACTACTCCTGGCTAGCGTTTCCATCCCGGAGCAAGCACCAATTAGCCTGAAGCTAGCCCGGCCAGGGCTCCTGTGCTACCACCGAAGCCCACTCCTGGGCTACAATATCCGGACCCCTTCTACTGCCGGTACGGGGCACGGAACCCCGTCGATCCTCTATGACTGGAATACCGACATAATCTGCCCGAGGATTCCAACAGGCCCCTCAGGCGCGTCGTCCGCTGAAGGCCCATTCTGCTAACCGCAGCCTACTAGCTACCTAGAGCTACTTGGAACCCTACTAATTCCACAACTGGTCTATCGACGTCACCGCACGAAGAGGCAAAAACAGACTTACCCTCATCGCGACATCCCCCAAAGGCTAACGTGCTAGCACCGGTCTGCTAACTGCTAGCTTGCTTGCCCCGGTCTGCTAACTGCTAGCTTGCCTGCCCGGTCTGCTAACTGTTAGCCCCGGGCCACCAACTGCTTGCTTGCTAACCCGGTCTGCTAACTGCTAGCTTGCCAGCCCCAGTCTGCTAACTGCTAGCTTGTTTAGCCTACTAACTGTTAGCATTGGCCTGCTAACTGTCTGAATCACCGTGTCCCCAGTCAGCCCAACCACTCACTGGACCAATATGTTCAACTGGCTACTCATGCCTCTCTCTAATATCAATATGCCTCATCCATTACTGTCCTGGTTAGTGATTACTGTCTTATTTCACTGTAGAGCCTCTAGCCCTGCTCAATATGCCTTAGCCAACCATGTTGTTCCACCTCCTACATATGCGATGACATCACGTGGTTTAAACATCTCTAGAGACTATATCTCTCTCATCATTACTCAATGCCTAGGTTTACCTCCAATGTACTCACATCCTACCTTACCTTTGTCTGTACACTAAGCCTTGAATCCATGCTATCGTGCCCAGAAACCTGCTCCTTTTACTCTCTGTTCCGAACGTGCTAGACGGCCAGTTCATATAGCCTTTAGCCGTACCCTTATCCTACTTCGCTGTTCCTCTAGTGATGTGGAGGTTAATCCAGGTCCTGCAGTGCCTAGCTCCACTCCCACTCCCCAGGTGCTCTCATTTGTTGACTTCTGTAACCGTAAAAGCCTTGGTTTCATGTATGTTAACATTAGAAGCCTCCTCCCTAAGTTTGTTTTACTCACTGCTTTAGCACACTCTGCCAACTCGGATGTCTTAGCCGTGTCTGAATCCTGGCTTAGGAAAACCAACCAAAAACCCTAAAATCTCCATGGCTAACTATAACATTTTCCACCAAGATAGAACTGCCAAAGGGGGCGGTGTTGCAATCTACTGCAAAGATAGCCTGCAGAGTTCTGTATTACTACCCAAGTCTGTACCCAAACAATTCGAGCTTCTACTTATAAAAATTCACTTTTCCAGAAACAAGTCTCTCACTGTTGCCGCTTGCTATTGACCTCCCTCTGCCCCCAGCTGTGCCCTCGATACCATATGTGAATTGATTTCCCCCCATCTATCTTCTGAGCTTGTGCTACTAGGTGACCTAGTAGCTTAACACCCTGGCCATCCTACAATCTAAGTTTGATGCCCTCAATCTCACACAAATTATCAATGAACCTACCAGGTACAACCCCAAATCCGTAAACACGGGCACCCTCATAGATTTCATCCTAACTAACTCGCCCTCCAAATACACCTCTGCTGTTTTCAATCAAGATCTCAGCGATCACTGCCTCATGGCCTGCATCCGTAAACGGTCTGCGACCAAACGACCACCCCTCATCACTGTCAAACGCTCCCTAAAACACTTCTGCGAGCAGGCCTTTCTAATCGACCTGGCCGGGGTATCCTGGAATGACATTGACCTCATCCCGTCAGTAGATGATGCCTGGCTATTCTTTAAAAGTGCCTTGCTCACCATCTTAAATAAGCATGCCCCACTCAAAAAATGGAGAACTAGGAATAGATATAGTCCTTGGTTCACTCCAGACCTGTCTGCCCTTGACCAGCACAAAAACATCCTGTGGCATTCTGCATTAGCATCGAACAGCCCCCGTGATATGCAACTTTTCAGGGAAGTTAGGAACAAATATACAAAGGCAGTTAGAAAAGCTAAGGCTAGCTTTTTCAAACAGAAATTTGCATCTTGTAGTACTAACTCAAAAAACTTCTGGGACACTGTAAAGTCCATGGAGAATAAGAGCACCTCCTCCCAGCTGCCCACTGCTCTGGGGCTAGGAAACACTGTTACCACCGATAAATCCACTATTATTGAGTATTTCAATAAGCATTTCTCTACGGCTGGCCATGCTTTCCACCTGGCTACCCCTACACCTGTCAACTGCCCGGCACCCTGCACAGCAACCCGCCAAAGCCTCCACTATTTCTCCTTTACCCAAATCCAGATAGCTGATGTTCTGAAAGAGCTGCAAAATCTGGACCCATACAAATCAGCTGGGCTAGACAATCTGGACCCTCTCTTTCTAAAATTATCTGCCGACATTGTTACAACTCCTATAACTAGCCTGTTCAACCTCTCTTTTGTATCGTCTGAGATTCCCAAAGATTGGAAAGCTGTCGCGGTCATCCCCCTCTTCAAAGGGGGTGACACTCTAGACCCAAACTGCTACAGACCTATATCTATCCTACCCTGTCTTTCTAAGGTCTTCGAATGCAAAGTTAACCTGTTGAGGCCAGGGGGCAGGATCTTATGCCGGTATTGGGATTCATTGTCATGTGACCATGGCGGGGAATTCAAAACTGCAAGAGTAATCATTTCAAATAATCAAATATTTTCCTCCATTTGAAATATATATCTCCTAAATCTAACCACGCTGTCCGATTTTCAGAGGCTTTACGGAGAATGCATAAAGTTAGGTTATGTGAGGAGAGTACATTGACAATAGCTGCATGTAATGTTTAGCCAATTCAAAGAAGGGCATCAACAGACAGAAAACTAGCTAGAATTATGCACTTACCTTTGACAATCTGCATCAGATGACACTCATAGGACATTATGTTAGACAATACATGCATTTTTAGTTCCATCAAGTTCATATTTATATCCAAAAACAGCATTTACAGTCGCGGTGAAATTCAGAATTTTTTTCGGCTCGAATGCTCCCAGTGAATCCAGCATTACAAATCACGGAAATACTATTCGAAAACATTGGTAAATTATAATATTGTCATTCAAAGAATAATATATTATCATCTCGTAATTGCTACCGAATGGCCAGATCTCAAAATAACTTTACTGGGAAATCACATTTTGCTATAAACTGGGTACTATGCTAACAACATAAGCTAAGCTATAAGCTAAGCTAAGCTAAGCTAAGCTATACCGTTAGCATTAGCATCATCTAATATCGATAATAACATTCTAAATATCCCCTTACCTTTGATTATCTCCATCAGAAGGCGCTGCCAGCGATCCCAGGTCCAGAACAAATGTGGTTTCTTTTGACAAAGTTCATAATTTATGTCCAAATAGTTAGCGTTCAGTAGGCTCCCACAAAATGAGGTGGGCAGTGTAAAGTCACGCCGAAAAGCTAAAAAAAACCTAGTAAATAATCTATTTATGTTTGTTCAAACATGTCAAACGTTGTTTAGCATTAATCTTTTGGTCCATTTTTAACGTGAAACATCAGTAAACATCAGTAATATTTTCACACAACCTATCAAGTGTCTAGAATAAACGATTATGACAAAGACACTCTTCTCAGATTCATGCGCAGGCGCAAAAAATGAAGTGATGACGTGTCAACTTGTAAGCATTCTAATTCGGTCTGTATTCATGACAGATGCTTCCAACAACTTTCTAAAGATCGTTGACATCTAGTGGAAGCAGTAGGAGTTGCGAACTGAATCCTTTCTCACTGTGGTATCTATAAAACAATGACACT